>NC_068372.1:3278514-3296014 GCF_023724105.1 Carassius gibelio
CTGAACTGTAGAGAATCGTCCCTGAACTGTAGAGAATCGTCCCTGAACTGAACTGAATCGTCCCTGAACTGTAGAGAATCGTCCCTGAACTGAAGCGAATCGTCCCTGAACTGAAGCGAATCGTCCCTGAACTGAAGCGAATCGTCCCTGAACTGAAGCGAATCGTCCCTGAACTGTAGTGAATCGTCCCTGAACTGAACTGAATCGTCCCTGAACTGTAGAGAATCGTCCCTGAACTGTAGTGAATCGTCCCTGAACTGAACTGAATCGTCCCTGAACTGTAGAGAATCGTCCCTGAACTGTAGCGAATCGTCCCTGAACTGAACTGAATCGTCCCTGAACTGAAGCGAATCGTCCCTGAACTGAACTGAATCGTCCCTGAACTGAAGCGAATCGTCCCTGAACTGTAGAGAATCGTCCCTGAACTGAAGCGAATCGTCCCTGAACTGAAACGGATCGTCCCTGAACTGAAGCGGATCGTCCCTGAACTGTAGAGAATCGTCCCTGAACTGTAGAGAATCGTCCCTGAACTGAAACGGATCGTCCCTGAACTGAAGCGGATCGTCCCTGAACTGTAGAGAATCGTCCCTGAACTGTAGAGAATCGTCCCTGAACTGAAGCGGATCGTCCCTGAACTGAAGCGAATCATCCTGAACTGAAGCGAATCGTCCCTGAACTGAAGCGAATCATCCCTGAACTGTAGAGAATCGTCCCTGAACTGAAGCGGATCGTCCCTGAACTGTAGAGAATCGTCCCTGAACTGTAGAGAATCGTCCCTGAACTGTAGAGAATCGTCCCTGAACTGAAGCGAATCATCCTGAACTGAAGCGAATCGTCCCTGAACTGTAGAGAATCGTCCCTGAACTGTAGAGAATCGTCCCTGAACTGAAGCGGATCGTCCCTGAACTGTAGAGAATCGTCCCTGAACTGTAGAGAATCGTCCCTGAACTGTAGAGAATCGTCCCTGAACTGAAGCGGATCGTCCCTGAACTGAAGCGAATCGTCCCTGAACTGAAGCGGATCGTCCCTGAACTGAAGCGAATCGTCCCTGAACTGAAGCGGATCGTCCCTGAACTGAAGCGAATCGTCCCTGAACTGAAACGAATCGTCCCTGAACTGAAGCGGATCGTCCCTGAACTGAAGCGAATCATCCCTGAACTGAACTGAATCGTCCCTGAACTGAAGCGAATCATCCCTGAACTGAAGCGAATCGTCCCTGAACTGAAACGAATCGTCCCTGAACTGTAGAGAATCGTCCCTGAACTGAACTGAATCGTCCCTGAACTGAAGCGAATCGTCCCTGAACTGAAGCGAATCGTCCCTGAACTGAAGCGAATCATCCCTGAACTGAAGCGAATCATCCCTGAACTGAAACGAATCGTCCCTGAACTGTAGAGAATCGTCCCTGAACTGAAGCGAATCGTCCCTGAACTGAAGCAAATCATCCTCGTCCCTGAACTGAAACGAATCGTCCCTGAACTGTAGAGAATCGTCCCTGAACTGAAGCAAATCGTCCCTGAACTGAAGCAAATCGTCCCTGAACTGAAGCGAATCATCCCTGAACTGAAACGAATCGTCCTCGTCCCTGAACTGAAACGAATCGTCCCTGAACTGTAGAGAATCGTCCCTGAACTGAAGCAAATCGTCCCTGAACTGAAGCAAATCGTCCCTGAACTGAAGCGAATCATCCCTGAACTGAAACGAATCGTCCTCGTCCCTGAACTGAAACGAATCGTCCCTGAACTTTAGAGAATCGTCCCTGAACTGAAGCAAATCAATCAATCTGAAAACTCTAACACTGTTATTTTCCTGTTTCTCTCAGTGAAGCTGCTCTGAAACGTTGGCTCCAGTGTGAAGTGCAGAAGGAGGAGTGACTTCATCTTCACCTGCAGCGCGTCCAGGACGTCCCGGTGTCTCACCAGGGCCACAGGAATCTTCATCTTACTGAACACAGAGTTGTTTACCGTAGGCGTCAACATACTCTTGATGCTGGCGATCAGAAGCACAGACGCACCCAGATCCTGAGCGACCAGAGCCTTCTGACCGAAATCACAGCTGCCCCTCGTCACCACCACAGCCTGACCCTCCAGAGAGTCCTGCTGACCCCTCACACACAGCTGACTGGAGGTCAGGTTCAGCAGCGGATAGGCCACCTGCGCACACACACACACACACCACACACACACACACACACACAGTCATGCAGCAGATTCACATACTCTGAATGGTCTCCTTCATGAATCATTGGCATGGACTTCATCACAGGAGGAAGCTGTATATGCATATGTTCATGGTTAAGGCACTTTTAGGTAAGTTGCCTGCTAATATTTCCTCATTTTTTATACAAATAGTTACCATACTAGATCTCAACAGTACATTAAGTTAAAAGTTCCAGAAGTATGTTTGGAGTTTGGAAAATGTGCTTTTACTTTCTCTGCCCCCTGGGCTTGGAATGATCTGCAAACTCTCGTCAAACTTGAGACACTACCATCCCTGTGTACTTGTCTTTAGCCAAATGTTGTAAAGAAATCTTGTGTTCTTCCTGATCTTATTTTTTTAATCAGTTGCTGTGTTCGAGTCCCTTGAGTTTTCCTCTTTTAGTTATGTTTGTATGAAACTCTTGACCAGGTCTCCCTGGAAGAAGAGATGGTGAAGTCTCAGTGAGATCCTCCTGCCTAAACAAATACAGTGTGTGTGTGTGTGTGTGTGTGTGTGTGCGTGCGTGCGTGTGTGTGTTTGCAGAACTTCACACACTGGATGAGAAGCAGCATTTGACTGCATTATACAGGTGCATCTCAATAAATCAGAATGTTGTGGAAAAGTATTGAGCGCACGTACAGTGAATGAACACACTTTCCAGAACGCCAACAATTCACAATTTCTTAAATTTTTTTATTGGTCTTATGAAGTATTCTGATTTGTTGAGATCGTGAATTGGTGGGTTTTTGTTAAATGTGAGCCAAAATCATCACAATTAAAAGAACCAAAGACTTAAAGTATTTCAGTCTGTGTGTGCTGAACTGATTTAATACACAAGTTTCACAGTTTGAGTTGAGTTACTGAAATAAATGAACTTTTCCTCGACATTCTCATTTATTGAGATGCACCTGTAAATGTAGTAAATCCTTGTTGTTCCAGATAAAGTCTGTAAGGTTGCTCATCCTAGTCTTTAATAGGCTATTAGAAACAGTAATGATGGTAGGTTATTAGTTAGATGCCAGATATTAATTATTAAGCTATGACTCTGGATAACAGATTTTTAGAATCGAGATCAAGGTTCTCCCATGATTCTGAAAACATGACATTAAACAAAAACTAAACAATACAGGCTGATTCACTTAGGGTTTTTTTTATGTTTTATTTATTGTTATAAATTAGTCTAAAATGTTATAAATTAGCCTATTAGAAATTATATATATATATATTTCTTGAACTTGATTCAGTCATGTTTGAACGAGTCTCTTGATTGAATGAAGTGTATTTCAACACTCACTGGTCACTCTACGGTCATCATGTAATATATCGGTCTTCAATCTTTATTTGAAGCGTAATGTGTTCCAAAGGTCAGCTTCTCATTCTGACTGCGGCCGCAGCTATATCAGATTATGAACTTTGACCTCTATACTGTCGTTATTAGTATTTCATGTTAGTGACACAGAAATGTAACCTGCTGTGTAGAGCGTTTGTGAAGCTGTTTCAAACACAAGCTTACACCATGAGCGCCGCTCTCTGCGTGAAAACAGCTTCAAATATTCCCATCTGATCATCGTCATAGCAATAAGACTGTGTGTGTCTGAGTGTGAGAGAGTGTGTGTGTGTGTGTGTGTGTGTGTGTTTTCTCTCACAGCTGCACTCAGGCGGTCTGAGATGTTGCTCCAGGTTGAGTTGTACACCAGACAGTATTCTCTGACTGTGGATCCATTAGACGCGTGCAGAATCGCCAGCTGACCGTCGACCTAAGAGCAGAAACACAGAAGATGATTCACTGATTCGCGAATCTTCAGCTCTTACTCAGTTATTTTCAGCGCGTTAGTTACCTGACAGCCAAACCACATCAGCAGGAGGAACGACAGCACGTTTACTGCCATTGCTGTCCGACACAAAGCGTTTTCCGACGACTTTCTGCAATCTAATTTAACTTAAAACTGGTGATTTTAAACAATTAGCTTACTTTCTAGGTTTCGCTTGTCATGTTTATGGTGACGGTAAATGCTTTCGCTTCCTCTTCCGTGTTCTGCCGCTCGGTCACATGACTGCTCGCGTCACGCGTCACGCTCTACGTCAACAAATCGAAACAAAGTTCAACTTTACAAACTATTATCTACATAAGCGCACATTTTTAAGGCAGAAACTACTTTTATGTGTTCTGCTTTCTGACTTACAGCAGTATTTTTGGACCATCTTCAAAAAGAAGGCTTTAAAAGCTATTTGACTTTGTAGATTAAATTTTTATTCATTTGATGTGATTTTTTTTTGTAATATTCCCCCTTTTTATATTTTTTCTTCTAGTATTGTGACTGTATTTTGACTTCTTTTTAAAAATTATATTCTCAATTAAAAAATACAAATACATGCAACATTTTTGCAGTCTCTTCAATTGATATTATACATATTTAATATATGAAATTCAATTAAATTTTGAAAACTTTTTTCATATAGTTTTTATACACACACACACACACACACATTCTCACTCTCTCTCTCTCACACACACACACACATTCTCACTCTCTCTCACACACACACACACACACACATTCTCACTCTCTCTCACACACACACACACATTCTCACTCTCTCTCACACACTTTCTCTCTCACACACACACACACACAAACACTACAAACACAGTGTGTTACAAGGATGACATTTTATTCAGGCATCAGAATGAAACGATTTGTACAAAAATACTTTCCTGTCAATGCATCCTGTACAAGCATTGCACAAATATTACAGTAAGATGCACATTTCAAGTTTACCACAAACACAGCACATTTAAAAGATTACAAAAAAAGATATTCCAACTTCCAGCGAACATTGGAAAGGTACAAAAGTTACAAAAGCAGTTATTACAGAGCTGAATCTGTGTATCTGTGTATCTCATGTGGCCCAGCCACCATTAAACCATGAAATAAATACAGACCCATGGAAGAAACCCAATCAGAATTTTGATCCTCACATTCACAATCATGCACTTGACAGACATTCAGATCAATCTCTACTGTGAGAGGACGATAAAGCAGTAAAAGAGTAGCATTGGACAAATATCTACAAGCGTGGGATCCTTGGGAAGAACACCCGTCTGATCTGATGCTGTGACCTGTGACTTCTGATCTGAATCACTAACATTAATGAGCAATACCTGATCTGATCTGATCTGATGAATTCAGCTCTGAATCTGTGACCTGATCCAGATCAGAAATCACTGTCACAAACACACGATCTACAGCACGCTATCAGCTGGAGCTCATAAAATAAACTATAAAATGATATCGTATGAGCGCAGGGAGAGCAACGGATCGCATTAAACCATAAAATGACAAAAAAGAAAGATTTAAACAACTTTACAGGTCAAATATAGATAATAAATCTCACTTTTCAGCCATATAAACATTGTTTTAAAAAAAAAATGGCAAGAAAATAGATTTATTTTCATTTGAAAAATTATAACTTTTCTTTATTTGAGCCAAGACCTTAAATTTGAGCTAAATGTGAGAAAACTAAATATATGGCCTTAAACTCCTGAGACCCAGAAAAAAACACGTTTTGTGAATTGAATATTTTTAGAGAATAAGAAAAAAACTAAGAAATAACAATTTTGATGAATGATCATTTGTTCATATGTGATGTGTTCTGTAGAGGACAGCAGGACTCCAGGGAAATTACAAGCTTTTTAATCACCAACAAATGTTTAGGTTTCAGGACTCTGTATAAAGACGCTTCTGAAAGACACAAGAGAATGCCTTTCGCTTTATTCAGTATAAACATTATAGCTTTCCAATCTATCTATAAACTGCATCTCATTTGTTCTTGTGGCAACATGTAAAGAAAAACGAAGTCTAATAATGGCGAGATTTTCATAACAACATTGAATATTTGATAGGAATATTGAAATATGATTAATCTCTGTTCATTAGTGGAACGGCTGATAAACACAGGTTTAGTCCTGCTGTCCTCTGCAGTGCACACCATGAAATCAAGTCATATTCTGATCTGAAAAGCCCATCATATCTTCCTGACGTGTTGATTTAAGACAGAAAGGGTGTTGAATTTGATCACTTTACTAATGTCAGCAGGAGAGAGAGTGTTTCTGATCGACTGTGCTCAGGACATCCAGACTAAAACTGTGACGTGCAGGTTCTCCGAGGAAGTCCTTGAAATCTAACGTCCTCTTCCTGGGTCCCAGGAGCTTAAACTAGATGTGAGAGGCTTGTGGACTCTCTCTGTGCTGGACGTCACCCGGTCAGCCCTGGACGCTCGCCGGTGTGCCGTTCCCATAACCTCCTTTAGACTTCATCTGCGTCTGCACCGAGTCCACCTGACGACACACACCAGACACATCAGGAGCGCTCCGAGTCCCAGACAAACAGCTCATTTATTAACCAAATCTGCTCTTTACACACACACGAAGTGAAGCGATCCATTCGTCATCATGCAAACACAGCTCATTCATGAACATATAAAATGCAGAAATGTCGACCAGGCTTCACTGATGTCCTGCTGGTGATTCAGTGAGGTCTAGTGTAGTATAAGGTTACTCACAGCTCCTGAGCTCGAGCCCATGTCTCCGGAGCCCACGTGTGTCATGTGAACGAAGTTTGTGGGTTCTCCGATCATAGAACGATCTATCCTCCGCCTCCGCTTCTGCAATCACACACACACACACACACGGAGAGAGAGAGAGACGATGAGGAAAACACCTTACATTCGACACCAACACACACAGATCTGGGTCTCCTCTTCATCATCATCATCAGGTGTGTGTGTGTGTGTGTGTGTGTGTGTGTGAGACTCACGGGCTGCGGTTGTTCGGCGACGCAGCAGCTGAAACACACCCAGAACTCTGTCATGCTCCTTCTGCAGTGACTTCCTCCGTCTGACTCTCTTTTCTCTCTTCCTGTGTGTTTTGTTCTATTGTGCTCTCGCTCGACGGCCACAAGCGTCTGCCGGAAGCTGATCTCAGCGTCTGAACACACACATGTGAGGCTGGATCCTCCTGAAACACCATCACACCGTTAAACAGACACACGTTCCAAGACAGATCCCTTTTCTTCCATCGTTTAGAAGGACAGCTTTTGACCATAAACATCAATTCATCCATTCAAATAATTCTTAATCTCGTATTTATTTTAATTAATATCAATTCATATTTTATTTTTTACTCATTTTATTTTAAATATTTTATTGTATTTAGTCACATTTAAATTATTTATTTATTTTTAGATTTTAAAATGATAATTTATAGTTTTACATAATTTCTTTCAAATATATTATTTTATTTATTGATTTTTAATATTTAGATTATTTTACAAACACACACACACACACTCACACACACACACACACATATATATATATATATATATATATATATATATATATAAAATGAATAATGTGTATAATATACATTTGTGCTGCTCAAATACACTTATGAGAAACATGAAAATTATACAAGAAAATGAAATTAAAATTGAAACCTGGGAATGTGGATATTCAGAATCAGAAATGAAAGGTGTTTCTGGGCAAAAAAGCCACAGAAAGAGACAGAAAGGCCCAGAAAAAAACTTCCCAATCTTTAATATGTAATGAAGTTAGTAAGACTCTATTCTAGAGCTAGTTTTAAGGTCAAATCTCTGATCTGTTTGCATATAAATCTGACTGAATGATGATGTCGTGTTAATGAACTCCAGTAGCATCCAAATTTCACATTAATACACGACTAAAACATTATATTTATATTATATGTATATCTGGTGAAAACAAATGCCTAAATAAAGTTAAAAGTTAATTTCTGACAGTCAGCATCTTCATCAAAACCATCAAACCACATTAAATAATCGATTAATCTGAGTTTCACAGCACAGAATCAGGCTTATTTGATGAAGGAATGTAACTGCAACAGTTTAAATCTGTTTCACACATTAAAAGCTGATAAATATTGATGAAGCACTTCTCTTCATCTAATATTAATCTAATATTAATAAACAGAGACGCGCAGCAGGAAACTAGCATGGCTAACAATCAAAGCAGCTCTCGTACAGCACAACCTGAAGAACCACATCTAACCTACAGTCGGAAAAACACGCTTTAATAACACATAAGTTTTATAATTATTAAGTTTTGCGATAAATGTTGAAATAAAGGGAAGATGTGAAGCCTCACCTCGAGCACTTCCTGAAAGCGTCTGTCAGAAAGCCGATAGTGACTCCGCCCTCTTCCGGCTCTCTCAGCCGCGGTGCATCCCGGGACTTGTAGTCTCGTGTATTGACATCGCTAACTTGAAAGCGCCGCGTTAACCTCAAATCTTGTTTAAGACAATTTTAACTTTAATTAAGTACAGCAAGAGACCGCGCGAGGATTTACTCGAACACGACAGAACTGTAGCGGATGTTAAAGCGCGCTGCTCCACCAGGGGGCGACGCTCACATTCCTTCAGAAAATACAAGAAATAAAGAATAAACTAAGTTTCTCATGTCTGGGTATATCAAATACGCGCTGTTTGTTTGTATCGAAGACACATCTGGATGCTATTAAACTAAAGATTTCAACAAAGTTGAATATAATTATGAGCTATGATTCATCATATTTTAACTATGTAAAGGAGTGTGTGCTGATCCACGCGCATGCGCACAAACTGAGTCCAAATAAGGAACAACAGGAAAAACCCGGAACTCCCAGAACATTTCACTCAATTCACTGTACACACTCATCACGTGTGTGTGTGTGTAGGTGTGTGTGTGTGTGTGTGTGTCTGAGAGAGGGGGGGGTATTTTATGTTTTTCAAACTTTTTTTATTTATTAAGAACACAGTATACCTACAAATAAAAGGGTCTCCATTAAAAGAAACAAATTAAATTAACAATAAATAAAGTCTAAAATATTTAGAAAGAAGAAAAACTAGACTAATCAGATTGAACATCGTTTTTTTGTGTGTATATATATATAACTTCATCCTTAAATTGGAACATCATGAGTCACACTTTAAAAAAAATATCACGTGACAGGCCACACTGTGCCGCGCTTTCCGCTGCGTTTAAATAGCCAATGAGCGCGCACCAGCCGATAGAGTCTGAGCCGAAGCATCTCTCTGAGGAAGATCGCGTGCGTCGATCAGCTTTCATTCCGCTAAACATGGAGAACTCGAGCAGCTGACGATTCCTTCAACCTTCTCTTTTCACACTTCCCTTCGTCCGGTCACCGATCCGTCAGCGACCCGCGTCTGTCTCAGTGCGAGGATGAAGATCATCATCGGGATCGGAGGGTGAGTGAGCGCGTGCTCGTGCCCGTGCAGTCCCCGTGCTGCTTTCATGCTTTCACACAATCACCATAGTAACAGGTATTCCCACCAGAATGACAGTTAGCGCGGTGTGTTATCAGAGAGTTTTAATAGATTCATTAATTTGTGATATAGTAGTAACTGGCATTTTGGTGAAAGCTGCGGTTACAATAGTAACATGTGAAAAAATAAGTTTATTACGTGTGTAATGTGCAGTTAGAGGGACAGTTCACCCAAAAATGAAAATCCTGTATTTGACTCTCCCTCAAGTTATTCCAAACCTGGGTGAGTTTATTTCTTCAGTTGAGCACAAATTATATTATTTTAAAGAATGTTGGAAACCAAACAGGTGGCGGTAGCCATTGACTTCCACTGTAATTTTCTCCATACTGTGAAAGTTAAGTGGCTACCATCAACTTGAGAGCATTGAGTTTTCACTTTTGAAACTGTCCCTTTAAAGTGTGTTGTTGATTGGTATGTGTTAAATATATAACACGCGTGTTTCCGCCCCACAGGGTCACGAACGGCGGTAAAACAACACTGACGGACCGTCTGGTCAAGAACCTGCCCAACTGCTGCGTGGTCCATCAGGACGAGTTCTTCAAGGTCAGTATCATCAGAGGTCAGGAGGTCAGAGGTCAGAGGTCAGTGTTCTGGAGTGTCTCACTGGTGTATGTTTCAGCCCCAAGATGAGATTGAAGTTGATGAAGATGGCTTTAAGCAGTACGATGGTAAGCCGGGCTCCTCTCCAGGGGATGGTGGTGTGTTTCTGCATGTCTGGCGCTCCGCTCCGTGTCCTCGCGCTCACGAGTGTGTGTGTGTGTGTGTGTGTGTGCGTCTCCCTTCACAGTCATCAGCGCTCTGGACATGGACGCCATGATGAGCACCATCCACGCCTGGCAGCAGAACCCCGTCAAGTTCGAGCGATCCCACGGTGTCAACAGCTCTCTGGACTCGGAGATCCTTCGGCACGCTCCGGACGAGGATGGAGGCGTTCACATCCTGATCGTGGAAGGGTTTCTGCTCTACACCTACGGGTGAGCGACGCATGCTAACATGCTCGACTGACCAATCAGACCACGCTGTCACTGACCGCTGTGTCTCTCTGCAGACCTCTGATCGAGGTGTTCGACCAACGCTACTTCATTTCCATCCCGTACGAAGAGTGCAAAAAGAGGAGGAGGTGAGTGACTCCCGCTGCGTCTGATGACGTCCCAGCATGCACCTGATCTCACGCTTCTCTCTGTGTTTCAGTTCAAGGAACTATTCGGTGCCGGACCCCCCCGGTCTGTTCGACGGACACGTGTGGCCCATGTATGTCAAACACACTCAGATCATGGAAGACTCCGGGGTTGATGTCGGTGAGTCTTACAGGAAACAGACTCGGTGTTCCTCAGTGTCTGAGCTTCTTCAGACTGTAATGTGTTTGTGTTTCAGTGAAACTAGACGGAACCATGTCCAAGGAACGGCTGTACAACATCGTGTACGGGAGCATCCTGAACCGTCTGCCCTGACCACAGGTGTGTGTATGTGTGTGTGATGTCCAGCGTGCTCCTGAGTCTCAGTCGTGTTCTGATCGTGTGACGTCTGTGTTTCAGATCGGCTCCAGCGCTTCACATCGCCTGCGTCTGCATCGCTGCTGTTTATATCTCTGTATTTATTATTAATCCAGCTGTTATAAGGCTATGTTTATATCAACATCAGGATGGAGAGACTGTTCTGAGCATGCACAAGCAAATAAACGAAGCTCCTGCAACACGTTGTTGTGCTTGACTGTTTCTTCTGAGTGTGATTTATTACGAGGAACACTGATGATGATAAGAGTTCATTAAAGTCAATCCAAACCTCTGTTTCTTCAGTGGAGCTCAAAGGAACATCTGCTCTTGTAGAAGAAATACATCACAACATCACAATACTCCATGCGAGTCACACAGCAGAATAGTTTCCTCTGCAGTGAGTCAGGAACACATTTGGAGGCTGTGTCTGTGTTTATGTGGTCAGCGAGAGCAGACCTGTTATTATGGTTTCCGTCATATTTCTTTTCTTAAACACATCCTCTCAGACGCTCACACTAAACCGGCTGCTGTAAACTCACGCCTCAGACGTGTCACATAACTGAGAACCTCAGGAGAACATCTCTACAGAGCAGCTTCATTCTTAGGGTCTGTCATCTTAAAGGGACAGATCACGCTAAAATGAACATTTGATATTCATTTACTCTTCCTAAAATCATCCAAGACTGAGGTGACCATAAACAATAAAGCTGAACAATAAAGATGATTTTTAGCTGAAGCTGTGCTCCTCTTTGAATCGTAATATACAACTCAATGGCTACCGTCACTTTAAGAGTCAAATAAATCATAGTGTCTCCTGATGATATTCTGAGATCTTATGAAGAGAAACTGATGATTACTGTATGTACAGCATTATTACTGTAATCAAGAGTCTCAGACAAATGATCCGGAGTGATTCGTTCACAAACGAATCATTCTTCTGAACCAGATCTTTACTGAACTGGCTGAAATGAGTGGAATCAGCAGTGAATCTGATTCTGATGAACGAACTGATTCAGCTTCAGTTCCTCAACAGACACTGAACTGAGGAAACAGTTCGATTCGGACTGAACACCGTGAACACAACACTTGAACGAAGGCCCAAATCAACCTCTTTATGGTTTCTCTGTGTTTATGTAGAAAGGTGAGCTGATGAAGACTAGTTTATACACTTTATATGCTTTAGACATGCAAAACATCCACGTTTAACATCATTATTGGGTGCTTTAATAATAGAATCAGGTATGTGATGACATAGAGTGAACTGAATCAAATGAATCAGTTCACAGAGTAGAATCATATTTCCTTGTTTTCTACACATAAACACTCAGATATCTCCTGACGGCGAGTGAGAGATTGTGTTTGTGTTTGTGACCTCCCTGTGACCCGTGGATTCAGTCTGACCCGAAGCTGGGACTCTGTCTCTGGACGCTCGAGTCATTATGAGTGTGTAAGCAGGATGTGCTGATCATAAACCCCAAATAGAGCGAAAACACCAACTCTGTCCTGACCCCAAACCCACTGACCACATTCACATTACGCTTTATTTACCGCGGTACACACAGAAATATAATGTAATCATACAGTGGTCTTGTGTTCGCTGCAGACATGATTCAGTAGAACAAGTGTCTGAATCATGCATTAGAAAGATATTCATAATGTACATTATAATGCATTATATCTTTTCACGAATACATAATTGTAACCACATTTCAAAAGCATTATAGTATTTGAAGGTTTGTTTGTCATGTTTTAATGCATTATTCTTTCTAAAGTTGTAATAATGATTAGATTACTGCGTTACATTGATTCATACAAAGGCATATTTGATGCATATTTGATGCAAACTACTTTTATTGTGCATTATATTTAAAGTCTTACCCTAATTTGTTTTGTCATGAAAATAAAAATTAACTAAAACTGAGTCAAACTTTTATAATGTATATTAAATATGTTATTATAAGCTAAGGTGCAGAAATTAAGGTAACACGTTTGCCTATAATGAATATAAATAAATAATGGCTTTATATTGTTGAATGACTAATTAATGATTTTATCCTGAAAATAATAGAATTGAACAGACCATACAGTCTGATAGCACTCAAAATGAAGATGTCTCATGCTGATTAGTGTTAATATCTAGTGATTTATCAGTCTTCTGATTTCTTCAGTCATGATCGCTGGTTCTGTGCGGAGCTGCTAAACGTGTGCTGGAACAGAAGACAGTGGACAGATGCTGTTACAGACTCAATCACAGAAACAGAAAGCTGTTGTTGAGCTGCTGATGCTCATTATTTGTGCTGATTTTGATGAACTTGACTCTGACCTTCAACACGTGTGTGTCATTTGTATGTTCGGGACACTGGAGCTTCAGCGTGTGTGTGTCGTATTTCACACGCAGCCGTCAGGGGTCACAGAGTTCGTCATGTGAGTCTGACGTGTAGCGTGTGGACGGGGCTGCACACGTGTGTGTGTGTGTGTGTGAGCTCTGTCTGTGACACACTCAGAACAACACAACAGTGTCAGAACTCAACTCTAGAGAGACTGGATATTAAAGGCCTTATATATCAGGTTTAGTTTAGGGTCAAGGCGAGACACTGCTGATTAACAGAGTGTTTGTGCACTGGTCAGTTTAGAGGTTTAGGTCTATTTTGCTTCTCTAACACACCCTCTTTCAGACTACTGGAAAGAAAACATCTAAAATGCACATTTAAGGGTTTGTTTTATTGCACTTTATCTATTAGCGTTTGCAGATTTGGATCTCAATCCCTATCTTTAAAGAGATTTTCTCTTACAGACACCAAACAAGACAAACAAGAAAAATCCAACTTGCTGAAATCCTATTTAAACTTCTTCTTCTGAGAACTAATTAAGTTAAATTAGTTAAAATGTATCTCCTCCTAGACTTTCAAAGCTACAAACACCAAACTCAGGTCATATCTTCAGACTGGTCTGACTTGGGTTGCCATCATTTTACCGAACTCGTTTAGTTCTGATCCGGCTACGGATTTCGTAAACCAGTCTATCAAATCCACTTAAAATCCCATAGACTTTCACTGAGTGAATTTCATTGCTGAAATACAACTGGGTAAACTAGCAGTGGCTGCTAGTAACATGGTAGCAATGCTAGAAACGTGCTAGTAACATGCAAACCTTGTTAACTAACATGCTAACTATTTTCTGATTTCTGGAGTGATGAAAAGAGAAATCCAAAATCCTCTGAAAAAACCTTTAACTCTAATATGAAAACAAAATCAAACAACAATTATCAATAAAATCTTCAGGTTTCTGTTCTAGACGTCTATGCAAATGAATGCATATTTAATTACATAGATGTCTAGAACAGAAACCTGAATATTGCACAAGTACAAGGCAGGTGTCTTCATGTGGGGTGCAGGATCCCTGGTGAAGTAGGGGAGTACTGTCTTACAGTATGAGCATTAATCTGGTTCAGTGCTGACCAGTTCAGAGATGATGAACAAGTAAACAAACACTTTCCGGAGGTTTTCCAGTCTGTGCAGAATGGAGCGCTTCTGGAAGAGACAGTCTGACAAATAAATAGAGGTCTGGCATAAGCGTCTCCTCCTCCAGGTCTGGCTGCGGTTCAGGGTTAACCAGCTCACTGTGGTTCACTCACACAAACACACTCTCTCACGGCATAAACAAGACAATAAATCCAGCCGTCTGCGGCAGAACCCTCATCAACACCATCACTTTCACCTCTATCTGTCTGTCCATCCGTCAGTCCCTTCATCTGTTTCTCTATCTGTCTCTGTCTGTCCATACGTCTGTATGTCTCTCTATCTACCTAGTTTTACTAATAACTCTGCCTCCCTGGAAAACCAAGTAATAAGTAAAATATCATGATGTATGAATATAATAATCAGCTTTATAAAGTGTTCAGAAACTCACACCATGAGTTTTATTCCAAGGTTATGCATGAGCCAATGAAATGTTTGCCTTAAATGAAATTAAAGTTGCATTGATTAGAAGCATCTGCCAAATGCATGCATGCAAATGTGAATTCTGAACCACGGTATTACCATCTAATACCACGCATGCTAAGTTGCCTAAAATGTCCAGGTTTTGGCTCTGTTTTCTTGATGTAATGTCTAAAAAGCAGTTTGACCGATAGTGTGCAGCCGCGCGAGAAGAATGGTGGAGAAGAATGTAATGTATGAGGACTTCAGAGAGACTTTCAATAAGAAAACAACCAATTAGTTGATTTAGAAACTAGCACGCAAGGTCAGGCTTTTTCTGTAGAGGTCAGAGGTCGTTGCTGTAGTGACCTGATGTTCTGGTCATAGTTCAGCAGCAGTTTGGTGTGTTTGAAGGCTTTCAGTCAGCAGATGTTACTTCAGATGAGAAGAAATAATTTTGAGTCTATATTTGGGTTTGGTGTCTAATACACAAACTCCACCCAATTCCAGAGCAATTACCCCCCGCCTGTCACATTATATAACAGCAGCAGACCGCAGCGTCTCGCCCTGAGCTAACGTGAGCGTGACCTGCTGACCGCATCACTTCCTGTTGTGAGGCCGAGCTGAGCATGTGTGGACGGGTGCTGTTTACCCAGTCTCACCTCCACATGTGCTCAGCGTCTGTGGTTCCGGATCCGTGGGTTTGTTTTTCTCCTTCAGGCCCAAGCAGCTTAATCCAGACGCCCGCGCGGAAAAGAGGGGCGCGTCACCCTCAAAACCGCGGGAAGCCAGGCCTGTCTGTCTGCGTCAGAGCGCTGCTGTCTCACACACGCATGTGAACACAGTACAGAACACAGTAATACTGCGGTACCTGCCACATGACACTTCTGGAACATTTCTGTTAATGCTTTCCTCACAGAGACACACCCTAATGACACACAGGATCAATCCCATGATGCTCTGCTGCCACCTAGAGTCCAGCGCTCACACTGACACGGAGACAGATGATTACACACTCCATATCATACTGCTGATTTCACCAGAAAAACTCAGCATCATGAAAATGATAATTTTTCTTGTGTAAATGTGGGAAAATATCACATACACAAGATTAAACTGTAAGCAAAAACACTGCAAAAAAAAAAAGCTTGCTGTATTCTGTATGAATATAGTTTTGGATTATTTCATTATGTACTATTTATTTTTGTATAACTTTGTTGGATTCCTTATTCTAATAATAATTAAAAAAACACTAAAGTCCCATTAATAAATATGATGGCAATTAAGTTCATAAGCATTCAAATATGATTTTTTTTTTTGATTGCTAAGTTTTAAACAACATGAGCTAACAATGAGCAAAGTGTTATTAAATTTTTTATTAATCTTTGTTAATGTTTGCTAATAAAAAGACACTTATTATGGTTAGTGTACAGAGCATTAACTAAACTTTAACACATCCAATTTTGATTATAATAATGTTTTAGTAAATGCCGAAATTAACTTATGATTGTTAGAAAAAAAAGGTTTTAAAAATAATAATGGTTTTATAATCTGTTTAACTGTATTAAAAGAGCATTATAGAAGTTTTTTTTTCTTTGTGGAGAATATGGTGACACAAACACTTTCATTTAGAGTTTTATTATTTTATTATTATTGATCTGAACAGAAGTGCACCCGATGATGATGATGATGAAGAGTCATCGTACCTTTGAGGGCCAAACATAAAATATCACATTTAGTCCTGATAAATTCATGAAATCACCAGAGAATTCCACACATTTCCTCCGTGTTTCTGCTCATCTGTGGGCTCGGGATCAGGGGCGGAGTCTCGGGGCAGTGGGCGGAGCTGTGAGTCTGAGCGCGCTCACTGTGGTTCGGCGTCGCTGCGTTTAGCAGGTTTGGCGATGAGGCGTCTCTCTCGCTCCTGCTCTCTCTCTCTCCGCTGCTCACGCTCCAGATCCTCCTTCTGTTTGTGCTGCTGCAGCTTCAGCGCTCGCTTCTACACGCATCACAGGAGCAGACCACACCCACATCAACATCCACTCACCATCACTGCAGTGAATGGGTGCCGTCAGAATGAGTCTGATAAAAACATCACAATAATCCAGTGAAAAAGTGCATCTGCTGTTGTCTCTCACATCGAAATCCAGTTTAGATCTGTTTAAACGCTGCTTGATCTGTGCAGATTTCTCTCCTGATTCAGACCAGAACACTTTTTCACTGGAGGAAGTGTTATTCTGGATTATAGACTCTATGTGTTTGAGTTCAAATCATCTTAATGCTGGATGTGTTTCAGGTTTTGTCTTCTCCAGATGTTCACTGATGGACTGGAGTGCTGTGGATTATTGGGATGTTTTTATCAGACTCTCATTCTGACGGCACCCATTCACTGCAGAGCATCCATTGATGAGACACCGATGCAGTGCTACATTTCTACAAACCTGATGAAGACACACACTCATCCTGATCTGGGATGAACTGAGGGTGAACACACTTTTATTTTTGGGAGAGCTATTTCTTAAATATGTGGT
>NC_068372.1:3302147-3307147 GCF_023724105.1 Carassius gibelio
TTCCCCCCTCGAGGAAGCTTGCGAGGGCGAGCGGCACAAATGCCCTCGCATAACTGATTAGGTCGCCTTTATTTACATAGCACTTTATACAATACTAATTGTATCAAAGCAGCTTTACAAAGCCAAACAGCAAAATTGTTTGTCAATAATACAAGTAAGCAGCTCATTGGTGATTCAGTGTTGAAATCATACAGCGTAGCTCTCTTCCAATAATGTCTGTGCAATCAGCCAATTGTCCCAAAATAAGCAAGCCAAAGGGGACAACGGCAAGGACCCTAAACTGCATCGGTGATGGAGTTGAATAGAAAACCTTTAGGGAGCAACCAGGCACAGTCGGGGGCAGTTCTCCTCTGGCCAGTAAAAAAAAAAAAAAAAAGCATGGTGTGATTTAATTCTAGGCTGCAACACAATTCAGATTGAGCAGAGGACTTGTCTGGTTCTTGTGGTCTTGTCCCAATGGCCAATGAGGTCTTTGGAGAGGATCGGTCTCTGGGGCTCATCTAGCTGACATGGTCTCCACTGACATTCAGGGCTGAGAAGGTCATCTCTAGGTACTGATCTGATCTGGATACAGACTGGATCTGGGTGGCTACATTCACCTGAGAAGCAGTGACTGAAACACAGCTTTACACACAACTGCCAATCTGCATGTAGAGGATCTCCAGTAGCTTCAAACGCCTGTCTGCTGCTCAGCAATGGCTTTTTACAGCTGGCATTACAATACTGTTAATTTGTTTGACATAAACTTTTCTTAATAAATCTTCATTTGACCAAGACCTCATCTGCTCTAAGTCATTCACAAATATTTTGAGCGTTCAATAAACTCTATTTGCTTTCATACTTTTCAACTTCAAAAATATTTTTTTTCCTCACCATATTTCCTGGAATTGTGACTTGCTTAACAATGTGGAAAAACCTCTTTAAGTAGGGTTTCCATTTTTACCTAAGAAGACCTGGCAAACAACAACAACAAAAAAAGGCCAACGGAGTGTCTCCTGAAGTCCATTACAACCTCCATTGTCCACATTGAGGGACAGGTTGTTAGTGCCAAACCATTCAGCCAGCTATGCCACTTCCTCTCTGTAGTGTGTTTCATTGTTGTTGCTGATGAGGCCAACCACAGTTGTCATCCGCAAACTTGATGATATGGTTGGAAGTGAACTTGGCAGTGCATTCCTGGGTCAGTAGTATGAAGAGCAGTGGGCTGAGCACACAGCATTGTGGAGATCAAGTGCTCAGTGTGGTAGTGCTTGGTGTGTTGTGGATGACACAGACTGACTGAGGACTGAGGTACAGCCTTGTATGCATGTTCTTCTCTGCTGTTTACACCAAGTACAGTGTGTTTTTCCCCTTGTTGCAAAGTTCACATGTTGGTAGAACTTTGACAAAAATGTCTTTAAGTTGGCGTAGTTAAACTTAACCGGCCATTATGAAAAAGTCATCTGGGTTATTTGTTTGTTGTTCGCTGATGCCGCTGTACAGGGGGGATGTAAAGTGTGACAATAACAATGACAGTGAACCCACGCTGCAGATAGACAGGTCGACACTTCACAAACATAAACTCCACCAGCAATTAACAATGTTTTGTCACTACCACAGCATTGTTCATAGACCAAGAACAATGGTGTCTCCCCAGTTTGTGCAATTGTGTGTTATTTTTCCTGCTCATCTCAGGTCTGTTCATACTGAACAACTTTGCTTTAACATCTTACACCCGACAGGAGCTTTTGGATATTGGTGAGGACGTTTCCAACAGTAGTATCACCAATCTTTGACTTATCCCTGAGATCTCCAGAACACCCTAGGCTATGCACTCTACCCAGCTATGTGGAAGTGCTCGCAGGCGAAGTCGAGATTGTAAACAAAGCTTACATCATGACTCCCTCCCCCACCCCGGACAGTCTGATCACCTTTCTTTGTTTCTCACCCCTAAGTTTTCACCCCTCATCAACCGTGTGAAGCCATCCGTGAGGAGCATCAAAGTTTGGCCAACTGGAGCAGACTCTTTACTTCAGGACATATTTCAATACATGGACAAAACACGGTATGTTTGCTTCTCAGGCTGCCTGTGGCTCTCACATGGACATTGAAATCTATACCTCTTCTGTACTGGATTACATCAACACCACCATTGTCAGCATTACAACAGAAAAACAGATCACAACATACCCTAATCAGAAGCCATGGATGAACAAGGAGGTGCGACTTCTGCTGAAAGCCCGCAACACTGCCTTCAGGTTAGATGACGCTCAGGACTACAGCAAATCCAGGGCTAACCTGAAAAGGGGCATCAAAAAGGCCAAGTACTGCTACAAGCTTAAGGTAGGGGAGCACTTGTCCAACTCTGACTCCCGACGCATGTGGCATGGCATACAGATCATCAGTGACTACAAGTCAAGCAACTCCGCTCCAACGGTCACAGACGTCTCCTTCCTTAATGAGCTAAATTACTTTTATCCTCGTTTCAACCGTGACAGCAAGGAGACAGCCACCAAGATCACACACTCAGCAAACCACCAACCCCTCAAACACACCTCAACAGATGGAAAAACTGCATTTAGCTGGATCAACGCACATAAGGCTGCTGGCCCAGATGGCATTCCTGGTCGTGTGCTTAGGGCATGTTCAGAGCAGCTTGCAAGGGTTTTCACAGACATTTTCAACCTGTACCTCACCCAAGCAACTGTGCCAATGTGCTTTAAGTCTACATCAATTGTGCCAGTGCCGAAACACTCCTCCACAATGTGCTTAAATGACTACCCATAGCACTCACACCTATTGTCATAAAGTGCATAGAACGATTGGTTCTAGCACACCTTAAGCTTATTGTCAAGAGCAGAAACACCATGTGCATTCAAAGTGGAATGACATGTGCTATTTTAATTAAATGGATATGAATGCAACCTTCAAAAATGTTTTTTTTTTTTAGAACTGCTCCTCTCCATATACTAAAAATGCATGCATGTCTGAAAGGCACTGAATGTAAAATCAGCTGCAATTTTGCTTTGAGGAAAAAATATATTAATAATAAAACAAAATGTTGTGTATTCATTAATTTATTATTATTATTATTATTATTATTATTATTATTATTAATTATTTTCATGTCTTTTCTCCCCTACATAATAATGTGAGGAATCAATGTTATTAAAAGTCAACAGGTTCACCTACTCATTGCCAATTTTATTTTGACTATCCACTGATCATGAAAATAAAATCTGATCTATATGTACACAAGATCTGTTTCTGAGCTTCTCAAGAGGGAAAGATTAGATACAAATGTGTGTCCAATTCTCCATTTTTCATGTCAGCTGCAGTTCAGGTCTGAGAAGTGTAGCAGTAAAGTGGACAAGTGGGCTGCAAAGCAGCTGCTGCCAATACAGTACACTTCAAGAAAATGCTTATGAAAGACTTATGACTTAAAATGTATGAAATCTTAAGCCAGTGGTTCTCATACCGGTCCTGGAGTACCCCCTCCCCTGCATATTTTCTATGTCTCCCTCATCTATCACACCTGATTCAACTCATCAACTCATTAATGGAGACTGCAAGACCTGAAGCGGGTGTGTCAGTTATAGGGAGACATACAAAATTTGCACTGCTGGGGGTACGTGACTTTTCTTTCTGTTTTGACCCTTGTTTCAAGTCCAAACATCATCACTTCACAGTATATACTATAGTTTAAAATCAGTCTTTATCAGTCAGAATTTACAATAAGATTGTATTATTTAACATTAACGCATCGGGTAACTAAATGAACAACGCATATTCAGCATTACTTGATCTTTGTTAACATTAACTTATGCATATACTGATACATTAGTTAATGCATTAGTTAACATGTACTAACATGAACAATTCATATAAAGCCTTTATGAATAATACATTATAAGGGTATTCTTAAAGCATTATAATGACTGCATAATGCATTATAATAAAACTTAGAATATGTTGTATCATCTCATTAATATTCATAATAACTGTTTTAATATATTATAACATTTACTTGTGGTTATAGCTTTTAAGAGTATGATTATTTATAACACAATGAAAATGTTGCATCCACTTTTACAAGTGATTATATTTCTCATAGTCATATTATAAATAAAATAAAAAAAATATATATATAAATAAAAATTATTTTTCTGATGCTACTTAAAGCGGTCAAAGAAAACTTATGAGTAGTAATGACAATATTAATTACCTTATTTTTTTTCTCTCTCTCAAACAGCCATAAGATCAGATATCAGATCAGATGAATGTGTAATATGACACATTCGATTTGAACTTTTTATTGTAATATCAGTTTGATTATTTTGATGGTACCCTTTAGACAGCTGTTGATAAGTAACTCTGGTGACTGGGGTATTAGTAAGTCTGATACTGTAAATGTATACAAACACTTTATTTTGATGGCCAACCAACAGATAAACTGACAAACTGTAAGTGTCTTTGGAAGTAAATAGCATAACATTAATACTCTTAAGCATATTAATACTCTAATGAAAGTTAGTTGGCATGTAGTGGCAAATTTGCTTATAGTCGATTGATTAAGAGGACCATCAACATAAGTAGTAGATATACTATAGCTTCTGTCATGATGATTTATGACTTTGACCTTTGACCTTTTGACAGGTTGAACTTCCGGTAACCTTATGATGGATGGGCGGGACAAATGAGATCAAGGGTTAACCTATGACCTTTCCACGCATCGATCATATGGTTTTGACAGAAAGTTTTACCCTATTGACCTAATTAGTTCAAAATCATGGTTTTGACGGCTAGTTTAAACGGAACATGAAAGACTCCTCACGCATCGATCATGCGGTTTTGACAGAAAGTTTTACCCTATTGACCTGTTAGTTCTAAATTAAAACGGTATATGAAAGACTCCCCAATCATCGATCATGTGCTTTTGACAGAAAGTTTTACCCTATTGACCGTTAGTTTGTTTGAAGTCTGTGCCAGATAAATTGTTTGAAGTTTGTGTCAGTTAGCTT
>NC_068372.1:3312147-3317147 GCF_023724105.1 Carassius gibelio
AGAGCAGGCCTATGCGTACTCCCCTTCGGTCGTAAGCATAATCATCTACCGTGCGCTGAGATTTTTCTGCTTTGTCCACTGTTGACGGATTTGCTAGAGGGACTATGTTGCCTTGTTGTAACGTGATTACGTTTAAGATCCATAAGATTGCACTACATTCAGCTGAAAAGGTTATACTCTTTTATACAGGAAATGTGTATCAGAATAACAATTACCTAATAGTGAAATCCACTCTTCTAAACTATTGTGAAAACTTTTAATGTTGATCTGGCCCAACAGCCGTGTATCTTTTTCATTGTTTTTTAGATAAAGACTATTCTCAGAGTTTGGCCAACAGACAAAAACATGAACAAAATAGAGTACAAGATGATTAAATGATTGTCAAGAGAGTGTTTAAACTGAGATTGTGATGCACTTTAGAGCTTTTTTCTGGTCTACCTGTGTCACAAAGACACATAATAGCCACTACCTCGACTTTTAAAATGAGTCTTACCATCTTCTGTTATGACTCTTATACTTAATACAAACCCATCTACTACACTAAAGTTAGACATTAAAAGTCATGGATGTCATGGATGTGGTATTTTCATCGTATGCATCTCTTAACAGTACTTCAATAAATAAACCGCTGTTGATAAGTCGTTAATTTTAAGTGAGAGGCGGGATGATTTTGACCGTTTTAGTCATTCATCGTGCTTAAGGTCTGATCCGGGAAACCGCGCTACGACTGGAACGCAGTTTCTGACATCTATTAATTCACTTTTCCACAACCGCAAATGTTTGTTTAGCATACATATTAGTTTTAGTCAGTTACATAGGTGTCACGCATGAAGTTTATAGTTATTTTAAATAATTATGATAGAGTTACAGGTTTAGGTAAGTGGGGTGCCTGTAAGCGGTGACAACCTCGAGCATCGGAGACGACGGTGCTACTCAAACAGCCCATATCTTTTAACAAAAACTATTGTATTCCATGTTACTAAGACAAAATCTGTAACAGCGTTCATCAATATGTTGAAATGAAAATAAACATACAAAACTTTATAATGACCGTGAGTTCAATATAGCCTAACACCGCATAGACAAATGTTTGTTCTAACGCTTTCGACTTAAAATTGCGAGATTTCTTTACTTCGCCGTGTTTAACGGACGCTAGAGCGAACTGTAAACCACACACTTCCTCATCGCATTACGCTAAGAAACTGCACATGGTTAAAACTATTACACCATAAACTGTCGAAAGTTGTTAATGTACAAGCACAGTAAACTATTTCTACAAAAAATATCATTGCACTAATGTTTTTGCATATAATACATCGTTCAACAATACTTTTGCACACTCATTCGACTTTATTTATTACCGCCGTTCTCACGTTCCTGCTGTTCATAATGTATATATAATCCTTCATTGCTCGGTTCATCATGTACATACGATTCCTACATTGCATTCATATTTATATTCTGTATATACTCTGATCAATATCGTATATAGCAACTACACTGTATATTCTGTATAGCTTTACTTACTCTGCACTTTTATGTATATAAAACACTATATTCTTGCACTTCTGGTTAGATGCTAACTGCATTTCATTAGCTCTGTACTTGTACTCTGCATAATGACAATAAAGTTGAATCTAATCTAAACAAGTACAATCGTACGCTTCCAGGACTCTGCTCATTCTTTCTGTTTCAATTTGTTTAAACGGACTTTCGCATTCTTATCTTATTTTCACCAACTAAGCGTTATTCCTAGGCCTCGCGGATTGTTTTCTAGTTTTGGCCTTCAACCTCTTTGTTCATACGTCGCTATATCTCTGTGAATTTGCTAGATTTCATAAAATATCTTTTACGTTATATCATTATACTATCCTAGTTTATATCAGATACAAGTTTGTTTCTTCATATTTCTCGCAAGTCAAACCCCTAACCACGGCCCTTCACCCTCCTCCGCTTTTTGAGCGCAACACCCACAACCTATTTTTTGGTAGAATGTACAGAAGATCCACCGCTACTTCCTCGTGACTACGGCTAGTCTTTATCCCCTGTGAGCGGCTGACCTCATAAACTCTGCAGTTATCGCAGGTTTTCTTATGATCCGCGAACAAGGGTTTTACAGCGCGGTCGATGGAGTATCTGTCAGTATCTACGTGGACTGACAGAATCGGCTTCAACGATCAAATTTGTCTGAAACTGACGCACTCTCAAATTTTCAAATAATAAGGCTTCGATGGATCTGAACGCTTTGAAAAAAAAAAAAACACTGGATCGTCTTGGATTTAAAAAAAAACACTGGATCGTAGTGGATTTTAAAGCGCTCGGTTTACGTCTTGGAACAAATTCTGAAAAGGATGTCCGCCACTACCAGCGCTGCTGCGGATGGTCGAGTGGAGTGCGGCTGTGCCGAAGGAAAGATGTGTCCTGTAAAAGCCAACATAGACTCTATGTTTAAACAATGTTACAGAGAGCAAATGATTGATCTGATGCGTAAAATCATAGACGATGCGTCTGATCCGAATCTTGATTGTACGACGGATTCCAAGCGCGTAACAAATCTCAAGAAAGAAATGGACGTTGTAAGAAGACTGAAAAATAATCCGTGGCCCGATTTGACGAGCTTGTATACGACCAGCAAGGCACCGATTTGTGTAACGACCAGAAAAATTCTGTATGTGACGGCCGAATGTAGCGGCGAGATGTACATTAACGAGACTCTCTGTCTGTGTACGTGCATAACGGATTTGTGTGTGATGTTAGTCGCTAAACATTATGGTTTCGCCATACCTGAAATTATTGAAACCGTCGTCGATTTCATAGTAGAACAAAACTTGAGGGCCTGCCGAGATTTTCTTTTCTGGCTAGATAACTTGTGATGTCATGTCATCCCTATTGTTTGTAATAACAATTTGATCACTTTCTTCATTACTTCATTGTAAATTCAACACTGTTTTGTTGAAATAAAAGTTTGAATCCTCTCATCGGATATTCTTTCTCAGAGTTCATTTTTTGGATTTTAATGATTTAGCACATTACAATGAGTATACTGTCGCGGATACTCTAACGGGAGTAGATGTAAGAGAAATATGAAGAAACAAACTTGTATCTGATATAAACTAGGATAGTATAATGATATAACGTAAAAGATATTTTATGAAATCTAGCAAATTCACAGAGATATAGCGACGTATGAACAAAGAGGTTGAAGGCCAAAACTAGAAAACAATCCGCGAGGCCTAGGAATAACGCTTAGTTGGTGAAAATAAGATAAGAATGCGAAAGTCCGTTTAAACAAATTGAAACAGAAAGAATGAGCAGAGTCCTGGAAGCGTACGATTGTACTTGTTTAGATTAGATTCAACTTTATTGTCATTATGCAGAGTACAAGTACAGAGCTAATGAAATGCAGTTAGCATCTAACCAGAAGTGCAAGAATATAGTGTTTTATATACATAAAAGTGCAGAGTAAGTAAAGCTATACAGAATATACAGTGTAGTTGCTATATACGATATTGATCAGAGTATATACAGAATATAAATATGAATGCAATGTAGGAATCGTATGTACATGATGAACCGAGCAATGAAGGATTATATATACATTATGAACAGCAGGAACGTGAGAACGGCGGTAATAAATAAAGTCGAATGAGTGTGCAAAAGTATTGTTGAACGATGTATTATATGCAAAAACAGTAGTGCAATGATATTTTTTGTAGAAATAGTTTACTGTGCTTGTACATTAACAACTTTCGACAGTTTATGGTGTAATAGTTTTAACCATGTGCAGTTTCTTAGCGTAATGCGATGAGGAAGTGTGTGGTTTACAGTTCGCTCTAGCGTCCGTTAAACACGGCGAAGTAAAGAAATCTCGCAATTTTAAGTCGAAAGCGTTAGAACAAACATTTGTCTATGCGGTGTTAGGCTATATTGAACTCACGGTCATTATAAAGTTTTGTATGTTTATTTTCATTTCAACATATTGATGAACGCTGTTACAGATTTTGTCTTAGTAACATGGAATACAATAGTTTTTGTTAAAAGATATGGGCTGTTTGAGTAGCACCGTCGTCTCCGATGCTCGAAGTTGTCACCGCTTACAGGCACCCCACTTACCTAAACCTGTAACTCTATCATAATTATTTAAAATAACTATAAACTTCATGCGTGACACCTATGTAACTGACTAAAACTAATATGTATGCTAAACAAACATTTGCGGTTGTGGAAAAGTGAATTAATAGATGTCAGAAACTGCGTTCCAGTCGTAGCGCGGTTTCCCGGATCAGACCTTAAGCACGATGAATGACTAAAACGGTCAAAATCATCCCGCCTCTCACTTAAAATTAACGACTTATCAACAGCGGTTTATTTATTGAAGTACTGTTAAGAGATGCATACGATGAAAATACCACATCCATGACATCCATGACTTTTAATGTCTAACTTTAGTGTAGTAGATGGGTTTGTATTAAGTATAAGAGTCATAACAGAAGATGGTAAGACTCATTTTAAAAGTCGAGGTAGTGGCTATTATGTGTCTTTGTGACACAGGTAGACCAGAAAAAAGCTCTAAAGTGCATCACAATCTCAGTTTAAACACTCTCTTGACAATCATTTAATCATCTTGTACTCTATTTTGTTCATGTTTTTGTCTGTTGGCCAAACTCTGAGAATAGTCTTTATCTAAAAAACAATGAAAAAGATACACGGCTGTTGGGCCAGATCAACATTAAAAGTTTTCACAATAGTTTAGAAGAGTGGATTTCACTATTAGGTAATTGTTATTCTGATACACATTTCCTGTATAAAAGAGTATAACCTTTTCAGCTGAATGTAGTGCAATCTTATGGATCTTAAACGTAATCACGTTACAACAAGGCAACATAGTCCCTCTAGCAAATCCGTCAACAGTGGACAAAGCAGAAAAATCTCAGCGCACGGTAGATGATTATGCTTACGACCGAAGGGGAGTACGCATAGGCCTGCTCTTTAATGTCAAG
>NC_068372.1:3322147-3327395 GCF_023724105.1 Carassius gibelio
AGCTAACTGACACAAACTTCAAACAATTTATCTGGCACAGACTTCAAACAAACTAACGGTCAATAGGGTAAAACTTTCTGTCAAAAGCACATGATCGATGATTGGGGAGTCTTTCATATACCGTTTTAATTTAGAACTAACAGGTCAATAGGGTAAAACTTTCTGTCAAAACCGCATGATCGATGCGTGAGGAGTCTTTCATGTTCCGTTTAAACTAGCCGTCAAAACCATGATTTTGAACTAATTAGGTCAATAGGGTAAAACTTTCTGTCAAAACCATATGATCGATGCGTGGAAAGGTCATAGGTTAACCCTTGATCTCATTTGTCCCGCCCATCCATCATAAGGTTACCGGAAGTTCAACCTGTCAAAAGGTCAAAGGTCAAAGTCATAAATCATCATGACAGAAGCTATAGTATATCTACTACTACTAACATAATATGTAACTATACAAAACATTGCGTTTTTTCATTACGAGTTTTAAGCTCATCTCAATTAATTAACATTAGCTCCACAGGAAAAACTCAAATAACAGAACATCTAACCACTCACAAGCTGTAGTAAGATACTGTGCAGATCTTAAATAATGTCAAGATATGATACAGTCCATTATACTGTGAATGAAGTAGATTTAATTGGGTGTTTATTGTGTGTTATAAATAATCATACTCTTAAACTTACAACCACATAGAGATAAGTATTATGATGTATTATAATTGTCGTCATGATTTTATACAACACACACACACACATATATTCATTATAATGCCTTAAGAATACTGTTATAAAGTTTTATAAATACGGGCTTCAAAGAAAGTGTTACCGAAATTCCTTTTTAGCTTTTTGACATTTGCATATGAATCATATACATGGCCTCACATCCTAAATTATATGGAGCTAAATTGCCAAGGGTTATCCCACCACCATAAAGATTTTGTTAAACAGCAAATCTCTGCTCCTCTCTATCGTTTTTCAAACACATGAAAAAAAGATATGTTAATGACCCTCAGGGCCAGAGACCATGGCCTAGCAGACCAGTGGACCACCTCCATGCTTCCAAATACACATAACACACACACACACACACACAAATACATTTTCTTTATTTGACTACAATTAATCAGTTTCAAATGTATCTGGTTTATGCATGTTGTCTGTATGTTTCCCTACATTAGTCTAGTTACAACTGTTTATTTTATATTATTTAAGCACTAAATGCTAATATTCAGGTGTATGAATATATATCTGGTTTAAAACCTTCTAGATTATTCGTTCTTAGTGATCAAAATGATCTGCTCTTTATTCCTCAAACTATACTATTTGGAAAGGCACCCTTCTATTTGTACCAAATTTTGGGTAAAACTACACCAAGTATTCAACACAGTTATAAAGCATGCAAATGAGGTGTCACTGGGACAAAGCGTATACTTTCCTATTGAAAATATACGCCTTGTTACTGGTCAATCTACCAAAAATGGGTGTTTTAGGCAAACCAGATAAAACCTACTCCACAGCCAAAAAGTGAGGTTTCTCTTAACTTGCGGTTCCCTGGAGACACCCATCACCTTGGAAACCTTGTGACTCCCCTTCCAGGATAGGCTGATCAATTTTCAGGCAGTTTTCTGCAACTTATCAATTCATTTCAGAGCAGTCAGCTCATGGATAAAATGATGCCTTTAATCCTAACAGGATTCAACAGGAATCTATGCAAATTTTACGCAGCAACTATAGGTAAACAGAGTACAAAGTAACCACTTGTTAACTAATTAGATGCGATTCTAGGCTTTGACCCCCTTTTAATTAATGTGATTCTTTGATGGTTCTTAACAGGCTTTGATTAGCTGATGAGTAAATATTGCTATTATGCTGTACTCTCTTGCATATGAGCGCTACCTTTCGCTACAGTGTGCACTCGCTCGGTCTCTCTCTATCTCCCTCTCTATCCATGCTTTCCATGCGTTGGCATCTGTTTAATATGTCTATGTTTTTGTCTAGTCAGATGTTACATGTTCCCCTGTAGTGTAGTTTAATAAACATCCATTTGTATTCACACTTTGTTGTTTGTGTTTGCTGCTCACAGGACAAGGTCACTTTAACTTTCCAGTTTTATTAGATGCTCAGGGAGCAATGTACTAGTAGTAAGAATATATTTTATGGGCAGATAAATAATTTTACTTAGAGTCAATATTATGATGTTCATCTCACTTTTAGCTAATTTGCTATAATCTCAGCTATCCACCAGCTAAGGGTCTGATTAGTCGCAGGGAGACCCTTTTTGGGAGGACCATGGCACACTAGCATTTGGTCCTACCTTCTCCACATGGCAGCTCTGTGGACGTATGTGTCCGAACTGGACACATACAATTAGCTACAATTAGCTCCCAGAAGGGAGGAGGACAGAAGGCCTGCAGCACTATCGGTCATGGTATGATAGAGGGAACATTTGGAACATAACCCGCTTGAGGGGATAATAATGCTTTGGCCATGCCGGGGCGCAAATCAAGATGAGTAGGGCCCACTGAAGTAATTGCTAACAGTAATTGCTTGATAGATTGTCAGATGATGATCTAAAATCTCCTCAGTTGGCTCGAATGGAGCTTTACAGAGAGCCTCTAACACCACAAGCAAGCCCCAGAGGAGGGGCACTGGACCGTTATGGAGAATTTTGCCTCAGCACACCACGAAGGAAACGTGACACTAGGGGTTGTCTGCCCACTGACTGGCCAATGAAGGGGACATGGTAGGATGCAATGGCCACCATGTAAACTTTTAATGTGGAGTGGGTCAACCTTGCAAAGAACCTGGCTTGTAAAAACTCCCTCAGGGGTCACACCCAGAGTTTCCGACTCCAGGCAGGGGTGAATTATTATGCCCCGCACCTGTGAGAGAACTCCCAGTACCAGGCCCTGATTCAAGAACCAATGTGTCTTACACATGTCTAAGGTACAGTGGCATTATCACGTGACCTTGATAGTTTAAAGTGGATTCCCCCTCTGGAAAAAAAATCCCTTGGTCGTGAGCCACCTCTGTAGGGCCCTCAAGTACAGCATTCCAAAATGTATCACTTGTACGCAACTACCATTGGACTCAGCAGTCTCTGAAACTGCTTTACTGTGAGTGACTGGGCTTTTCTGACTCTCCTGAATGATGTGACGATCACCTCGATATGAGTAGGGAGACACCGAAGTATGCGTCTTCGAGATTTGTCATGACAAACCAGTCCTCAGACCTGATTTGAGATATGACATGCTTGATGGTCAGTCTCGAGACTCACCTCTGGTGTTATCGAGGCAGCTAGATTGGTGCCCTGAAGCAGGGGCAACTGATCTAACTGTTTTAGAGACCCCTGTAGGGGTGGCGAGCCACTCAGCTCCGCGATGCTCGCAGGTAAAAGAAACAGATCAGCGCTCACTGGAAGCTGCTGCACCATGAGACTCTGGCATAGTTGGTGTACGCCACTCTGCACCAGTGGGGGCCGCCCTCTGAAGTCCTGACCAACTCACGTCAGGACTTTTCGGCTGAGGATCTCCTAGCCTGAAGCACGTTCTGCAGATTTGGCTTAGGCTGGGAAGTCCTTGACCTTGTTTCATCGTCTGGTCCCAACTTAGGGGAGCATGGGTGACAACACTCTGTTTTTGAGCCTCTCTGTATGAGGAGCTGGTACGCGGAGGGGGCTGCTCCCGACCAGCAACCCCCACAGCTAGAAAGCTAGAGAGCGGCAAGGTAGGAACCGCTGAAATGCCGTCTCTTGTTTACAGGCCTCCTGATACCAGGCGACAACTGAGTTGACAATGTCACCGAACAAGCCAGATGGCACAACTGGGGCGTCAAGGAGGATTACCTTTTCTTTTCCTCTCATATCAGACAAGGTCTACCACAGATGCCTCTCCGCTGCCACCATCGCTGCCATGGTGGTGCAGAGAGCGAGATCAGTGGTTGTCTTCAACTCTGCGATGTTATCAGAGTTATCACCATCTTGCCTTTCCATTGGGCTGATTACACATGTGATTCTGAGCGTGGTCAGACAGTCGGCTTTCTCCATAGTGTTCGAGACAGCACGAGTTCATGAAGAGGAACTTCCTGGAAGACCAAGGATGTGACAGTCATATGCCCTCAAGAAAACAAACAAGCTTTAAGAAAACTGGTTTGATTTATTCAGAAGTTACATATATTATTCAAGACACTTTATATTATTTTATTATCTTCTCCATAATGGTGTCCTTGTTTGATTTTAACATGTATTTTACGGCATTATCAAAATGACAGAGGCAATTTCCTATTAATGTTTTCTTTCCCAAACAAGAATATCAGCAATGTTACCTCAGAGGCCTCTTGAAATATGAACTTCTATTAACAAGAGTTTCAGTTTGTACTTCAATTTGCACACTGTACTCTAATCCTAAAGCAGAGGCCTCAGTCTCTAATACATTTCTTCTTTTTACATTTAAGATGGGTTTATTTGCACACAATAAGACTAAAATCCACTCTTGAATGCATTTGAACAGAAGCTTGTGATTCATTAAGGTATGTTTACTCAGAGTATTAAAAAAGTAGTTATTTGTGGTTGACAAAAGCCCAGACCAGAAGTGGCATATTAAATAAGTAGAAACTAAATGTCACATATCAGTATTGTGTGTGTGTGTGTGTGTGTGTGTGTGTGTGTGTGTATAAAAATAAATAATACATAAATGTTAAACATCACAACTGACTCATCTAATCCTACAAGGCAAAATTCTGGTTATGCAATATTAACTGTTACCTAAATTTGAGGTTTTGCTCAATGCAGGTATTAAACATTTAACAAACATTTAAACATTTATTTGTAAATGTGAAATTCCAGTGGAGTTGAATTTATTGTGTGGATAGTGTAGATCTCAGAGCAATAACTAAATAAAAAATAAACATAAAAAAATTACAAGTCTCTTTGTTGGATCATAGTTACAACAACAGTTAAGTAGATGGTTAACAAACTTCTTCAACACAAGCTTATATTGCTTGCTCCCTCTACACAGACCAACCTGACCCTAATCCATGACAAGTGATGAGCCACATGTACATCTCTGGAAGCCATTTTATTGTTTAGGCCACACACCGGGATGTACCAATCTGCAGGTAAGTTTTCTTCCTTACATATGCACTTCTGATCACATTATGCATATAAAACAGCATATATCCAAGTATAAATTCCTCAAATCACAATATAGAAATAAAACATATGGATGAACAAATATAACCCTTGTTTTACAGC
>NC_068372.1:3327895-3354357 GCF_023724105.1 Carassius gibelio
CTAATTTTTCAAGAGACTAATTGACCATGCAGTCTTAACCGGTCCTCTCTTTGATATAATTTCACATTTTTAATTGCTGCATATTTTTGCACACTGTTTGCGTCACATTGCTTTATTGGTCGCACCACATTTTGCAAGAATTTAATTATTTTAAAGAAGCTTTTTCTTCATTATCACATCACACCACACCCTAACCGTGTATTACAGAAGAAGTGTGTTCAATGTGTGTATGAATAGCATCTTTAATGTACATATTTGCATAAAATAATAGGATGAGATACAAATGAGCTTTGCATAAACTAGGTCTGATCTATTTTCTGTCCAATTACAGCATGCCACAGTTGCTGTCATTAAAGTTTAACTTCCTAAACCCCAAACTATCTTTAATGTATGCCTAGTTCAGCTATGACTTAAATTTTGGTGCTAGCAAACAAAACGCTCCGATGTCTTATCAGTGTAACATTGTTGTGACACTACCCAACATTGCATAACTTCTGTTTTAGGAAAGAGGAAATGTACTGCCTCCGATTAAGAAACAATTAACTGAGGTTTACCGGAGAGACAGCCCTCCTTAAATGCACATATTTAAACAGTTTAGAGTGTTTACCCAAACTGTACGCCTAAAGCAACCGAGATCCCACCGCAGCTGCTCTATTAGCTTGCCATTTGGATCCAGACGCACTGTGGATCACCGGGTTCCCATCCAAACATTGTCATTACAAAGAAAGAATACAGTAAAAAACCAACTGTTTTTAAGTTAGAATAGACATAGCCAAAAACAACACAGTAGACCATTATGATTGACAGTAGGTAAAATGGTTTGGCATGAGTTGATGATGACAACTTTTAGCAAGAAGAATATAGACAAAACAGACACAACAACCCCCCACGCAACAAGACATGAGCCTCTTCTGAAAGCGATTGCTGAAGATTGCAGACCTGCTGGGCGACCGAATGTGCAAAGCTGCGTGAATGTTATTTCGGCATTGGTCTTAGGATATCCCTACGGCTGTGTGGAGTGAAAGTAACATTCACGATTCCTGAGCTGTTTGGTGACTCGTGAATCGTGCTGGTGAAAATCAAATGGCAAAACACTATTTACAGATTTACAAAGTTATACATTTTAGGTTTTGTTATGAAAGCCATGTGACATTTAAGTAACACTTTATTTTAAGGTTTCATATTTTACATGCAATTGATTGTGCATAATTGCATTGGAAGTAACCCTAAGCCAAATTTTAACCCTAATTATATAGTAAGTACATGTAATTAATTAATATGACTCAGTACTTAAATGTATAATTACTAGTGCTGGGCAACGATTATTTTATTTTTAAATTTGCGATTAATCGCATGATTGTCTGCGATTAATCACATTGTTATGCACAAAACTAATTTGCACTTTTTTCGTTTAAAAGTACTGCTACATGAACAAAAGTGCAATAACATGGTTTGCAAACATTTTCAACAAATAAGATGCTCCTTTTACATAGTAGCAGGGAAAATATTTAACTTATTAACATTAATGTAATTCAATTAAATATAAAATAAGCTATTTGTCACTGCCAGGACAGGAAGATATGTTATATTTTGTTATAGAAAAACAAGTTATGCTCAGAGTCCAGAGCCTCCATCATAACATTATAACAGGCACCTTTCTATTAAAGACCAGCACGATTGCAGCAGAGTGCGGTGTGGGACAACACTTGATAAGTGGGTAGAGACTCGTGAGTGCGGGATTTGGGAGAATAATTAGGGTGGGCTCACACTAGGCAATCTTAACCCCCAAAGCCTGGTTCGTTTGACTAGTGTGATCGCTTTAGCAGTCCCTGGCTCGTGGGAAGAGGTGGGCAAGAGTGCGGTTCAGTTATATATAGATCAGCGAGTGTGAGCGCTAACCACGCCGGAGTGCAGATCTTCTGATGCGTGCTGCATGAATGCGTGAATATTTCTGAAATGGCAAAAGCGATAGATATGTAAAGCAATATATTGTGAGAGGGACATGTGTTACCGCATCCCATACAACTCAAAATAATAAACCACAAAGTTAACAAAACTATTCACTGCACTCTGTTTACGTGTTATCGGAAACTTCCTATTTCCTATATTTTAATAAGTGATTATGAGCTCGTTGCATTCTTTTCTGTTAAAAATAACAGTGGACAGTGAATGTTGATGCTTAGCCAAAATAATTTGATCGGGAGCATTCCCTCCTGTCATGCATGATTTGTCTGTATTTGTATTCATAGCCAGTGAGCAACAGACTTCCATAATAATAAAAAAAAAACAGCTTTAACGTGTGAAAAAAATAATTATCGGCGTTATTCAATTAATGCATTAACGTGATAACAATGCATTAACTTGCCCAGCCCTGATAATTACATAAAGCTTAACCGATATTTGTACTTGTTATATTCCAGAGCTATTACATTGTAACCAATGCAATAAACCACTAATTATGTAGGTACAATTACTAAAATCTATTATATACTATTTTGACTAAATAAATTCTAAAATTGTCAAATTATAGAAACCTACTAAATGCTACAATTTCTTTTCTGCAACATTTACAATCACAGCATTATAATGTTCAAGCATAAAAATTGCATATTGATTTTGATTACATTTAAGCTTGTTATAAAGTTAATAGTGGTTTTAAATGTCTAAAATGTTTAGTTTTGAATACAGTTTCCAAAATGTACTGATATTAACAGTTATATAAAACATTTACACAACTAAACAAAAAAAAAGAAAAGAAAAAAAAAAACTGGTCCCTAAACATTGCAGTTTTTTTTAATATAAATTTGCATTTTTAAACACAAAAACGTTTTCTGCATGAATGTAGTGCCCTTTAGCCATTTTCGTCCGAGTGGATACTTTTTATCAGGTATAGAACAGGTAAGTAGCAGGAAAAATTTGTTTTTCTTAGTGTCTTGAAGTAAGAGAAAATAATTAGTTTCCACCATGCTTAATCAGCTAAGAATTAAAGAATGAAATTGTAGCAAGATCTTTTAAGTAGCTGCGGCCGACTGAGCTCAGTTTACACTGTCATGTCTCACTGAAGACTGAGCTAAATAAGAAAGCCCTGGGTTATAGAAGTGTGTAGTTCTCAGAACTCTTGCTTTGAAATACTCAAGGGAAAACAGACAGATGGGGAGCACTTGTTTTGACACGAATACTGATCAGTTTATACATAGTAAAAGTTTGTAATGCTTAAAAGACACATCATGTGTCTTAAGGTGACACTTGTAGGCTAAATGATACTGCAGTCATGTAAACCTGAATATTTCCACATGGTGAGGTCAAAATCCAAGTGAATTGCCCTACAGGTCAAAGTTTTTAGAAATTCAGCTGAAGCCGAGTTAGTTTCTGGGAAATTTCATGTCACTAAATGTAAGTTTGGGCCTGAAAAATCTGTAGGATGTGTTGCGTAGCATAATAATTGAATGGTTTCCTCTTCTTCTCTCAGTTTATCCAACACTGACCGTAGCAAAATGCCATTGGGAGAGGATGGACACTCTTGGAAAAAGAAAACATCGAACATCAAGGACATCTATGACTTTAAAGAAGTTTTGGGAACGTAAGTATAAGAACATTTTACTTCCAGCTCAGCATCTACAGAGCTACCGCTGATGTTTGCGTTTGAGCTGACGGTGGTTGTTTCTTCCTGATATTAATCAACTTGTCTGATTTGAATTATGTTACAAGTTTGTGCTGAGGACTTTTTTTGTGTTGACATAATGCGGACATGGCACTTCTCTTTTGTTCCAAGTATACGATCATAACATTTGCAAGCTTTTAATGGACTTTTAATAGGGAACATTCAGTATTTAGTAGTCAGCCCACTCTGCGAATCAGATTACGTTAGGAAATTATCCAATCATAACAGAGCTCATTTATGAATAGAGGTCTTAAAGTATAAGCAGCAAAAGCAAAACCGGTCTGGTTTATTCAGAGTATTTTTGGTGCAAGAAGCCTTGACTAAAATTACTTCAGAGAAAAAAGTTATAAACGTCTATAGTAAGACTCTCTTAAAACAAACCAGATATCCTCAATGTGACAAGCAGCAACGAAATTCCCACAACTGCTCATGTGTTTCTGTCAATCTGATATGAAACGGTGCAGCCCATTTTACATAAAGTGCTTATTAATACAAAGAAGATTTAATAGTTATAAATTTTTCTGTTTCTGATCCCACTTGTTTCTTTAGCAAATTTTTTTATTATTCATTTAGCACTAAAAAAAAACAATCCTGCACATTTGGTCCTAACTCTTAAATAAAAGCAATATTATCTTCTATATCTATCGGTAACTACTCATTGACACATGAACAATAATTTTAACATACAATTTTTTTTTTTACCCATTTTGTGTTGGACTTAATGAAATGAATCGTGGTTCAGTGAGCAAAGAACCAGTGAATGAGACTAATCCTGAATTGTTTTAAACTTTTTGATCCTATAAAAAGGACTGGCTCACATTAGAACTTTGTTCCGACTTCACACGTCTGTTGCTCGTCGTCTGTTTTTTTTGTTTTCGTTTCATTTTATTAATTCAATCTGCATGGAATTTTTCTTCTGGCACTGTAGATTCAGTAGCAGTGCAACACTTCTCCCAAAACACAGTCACAGAGTATTTTAGTATAATGTTCCATCTACATCAGCAAAAAAATACAGATGTTTTTCTTTTTTTTTTTTTTCGGAACCAGTTCTGAACAGGAACCAGTGCTCAATTCCAAACCCAAGTCACTCATTAAACACTTCCACATGCTTTACTCAAGACTGGGGGGCATTGCAAGGACTGATTTTTAGGGCTTGTTTAGTTTTCGGGAGTGGAAGTTGACCCTTGACCTCTTCCCAAACGGTGACAGGAGTGGGAATATTCTGGGCCCGTATCCCAAGCCTGGATTCAATGTTAATGGAATCTTCTGTGAGCTCATGTCTGCAGCGAGAGTAAAACAGAGAAGCCGAAATGATGCTTTCATTTATTTAACTAGAGTCGGTCTAGAGTTCTCTGCTGTGGGGTTAATGAGAACATTGAAAGACATGTAATGTTTTAAACAGTCCCAGAGTCCCCGAACGAATGGAAACGTCTTAATCCCAATCAGTTTTTCTTTCACAAGTCTCAAGATTCCAGTATTAGCCAAACTCTGTTCTTGAGGTCAGTTTTGGATGTTGTCCAGGCTTGTTTGGGAATAGATCAACAGCTCTACATCGTTCAACTGCGAGGGTTGGTTGTCTTGGCAACAAGAGGAGACACTTTCCATATGGACTATAACTGTTGCTATGGAAACAAAGTTTTTATTTTCTATTAATAATCTGGTGAGTAAACGTGTGAGCATCAAGAGCCTCGATGTTCAGTCTAGTGGAAAGGATTTTTGGGGTGTTTTGTCCAGTCGTGATGGTCTGCTGAATCTTCTTCAGGCTTCGTCTGCGTGACTTTGTGTTGTAGTTGACCGCTTTGAGGGACAGTATGCAGCTCCTCATCAAATCTAGGGCTAAATAAACTCTTTAAATAGCCAGACGCATAAAATTTAACTCATAAACTGGAGAAGATGTCAATATAATGTCGAACTGTTAATGTGGTTCACTAAAACTTCTGTTGAGTAAGTGTGAGGCTCAGGAAATGTAAACTGATGCAAAAACCAAAGCCATTTCCTTTGGCGTGGAGTCATAAAAGCCACCTTAGGACCATCTGTACCAAGTCTCCAGAACATTTTGTACCAGCAATAAACCATAGTTGTGGTTAAGCTGGATTTATGACCACAGGCCATCTAGAAACACACTAAAATGCTTTAAAAGACAGACAGCACCATCTTAAGATAAATTTTCCGGCAGGCAGTTGAGTCATTCTGTAGATACATGATCAGGATCAGGAAGCGGCTCTATTATTCATTCATCGTTTTCATCGAGATGTTTTCCAAGGTCCGCAGTAGCATAATATGGATGCAGTACTACAGTAAAATGTTTGCTGCAATTTTATGCATTTCAACCTTTTTAACGTTTGTTGAAGTAGTTTCAACAGTAGGTTCTCCATTTTAATTTTATTTATTTTTTGTTCAGCAGACCATAAACCAAAAAGAAAATCCCATGGACCTAAGGGCCATTTACATCAAAAATTATAACAACAAGGATAACTATAATTATATTAATGTGCGCACCAATTACGGTTTGTTTACTTCAAGCTCATGCTACAGTCATGATGTAATTTGCTTTAAATGGATAGTTTTCAAATCTGATTGTTTTATTGGTCATTAGCTGAAAAATGATTCCACTAATATCGTTACTCTGCGCAGTTATCGTTAGAGTTGTGGTGTGGATGTCCCTGTTTTTGTAAAACCAGAACGACTGTTAAAATGTTATAGGTGTAGTTATGGTCATTGGTGTTAACACTGAAGGAGGAACCTGAGCCATAATTCATAGATACTAGTTGGTCAGTAAGCAGTCACCCAAAACACATTAGCAGCTGAAAGCTGATGTCTTTGTGGTGGTTTCTCCACATCTCTTTTATTTGAGGACATAATTCCAGACTCTTCTATGGCCCTACGCCTTGGATGTTTGTCTGTTAAGCAATTGGTTTTACATGCTTATGCTATCAAACAATACATTACAGCAATATTTCAGTATGTTGCAGATATATTACAGTATTCCTGGTGTATGTGGATTCTCGTGAAAGCACTGTTTGCTGTTGGCTCTGTTTGTATCCAAGAGATACAGGCTGTGTATTTAGCTTTTGGGCGGACGCTGTTTGTTCCATTCTGTTTTAACAGTTGTTGATGTACTCGGCTCTGAAAACTGTCATGTTTCTTCACCCCCACCCAATCCCTCGTGCCCCCGCGCTCATGTAGTTATTCTACAAACTCAGTTTATCAACACCATAATGACTTCCTTGAGTAAATGTTTGACTAAGTGACTCCTGTGGACACACTTTCAGATTAAACAGACTGTTTTTTGAGGACATCATTAAGAGGGTTGTGTAATCTTCGGGAAGTACACATTACTGCGATGCTTATCAAAAATGTACATTAGACTTAAATTCTTGCATGCATGTGTTTTTCAGAGTTTCTGAATACAGTTTTTCCAACTTTAAAATAAGCAGAGTGTGTGCGCGCTGTGGACCTGCCTTTACCAACACGCTCTTTAAATAACAACAAAAAAAAGCTGACTTTAGACCAGGTCTTAGTTGGTCTATGGTGCAGTCTATTTCAGTTGCCTCTAAATAGCAACGCGTCAACAATGCGCCTGAACACACTTTGTTTTCAGAACAGCACACCCATGAACACACAAATGGGTGCAAATGCATTTGTTATTTAAACAATGTGGAACGTGGAAAGGATTACTACATCAGGAGGAGAAAGTTGCGTTCGTGAATTACCTGCGTCTCTGCATCTCTTTCTGCCAATAATGAAGTTGTGAATTTGGTTACTTAAAAACAGCATCACCTAAAAGCTGAATAAATAAGCCTTCCATTGATGTATGGTTTGTTAGGATATGACAGGATTTGTCTGAGACACAACTATTTGAATATCCGCATTCTAATGGTGCAAAAAAATCTAAATATTGAGAAAAATCAGCTTTAAAGTTATCCAAATGAAGTTCTTAGCAATGCATATTACTAATCAGAATTGTATAATAATATAGACCGGTGATTAATCTGACTTGGAATTACCTGTGCATTAAATGGTTTTAATGCATACCCGCCAGCCAATCAGAATCGAGCATTCAGACAGACCGTGGTATAATAAAGTAATAATGACAATACTTATTTGCTATCTGAAACTCAACCTATAGCAAGACTGCAGTGTGCACTTGTTATATGGTTAGATCCTTAGGTCGACATGACTGTAGATGCAAGCATCTATATTCCACAATAATAATACTAATATAATGAATATACTAATATTACAGATTCTTATTTTTCGTTCACTAAAGCATCAGTTTTAAAGCTCTCTTTATTTAATAAACTAATCATGACAGTATTTGTGTGTTTTCTGTAGACTCTATTGAAAAACACTAGTGTTCTGTTGCTATGGTTAAGTCATAAGGCAAATGTGACTTTAGTTCGCAAGTGACTATATTATGCTAATATAATCAGCGGTGCACATCATTTTTTCAGCCTGGTTCTCATAAGAGAACCTGGAGATTTGGTTTGGTCCTCACAATGCATATAGCGTGACCCATTAAATGCAAATATAAAAAAATAATTAATAATAGTTATAATATTATTGCACTTTAGTTTTTTTTAAATTAAATAATAGTAAATAAACTAAATAATAGTGTGTGATCATATTATTAAAAATAAAAAGCAGCCCTAGTATTAAATACAAATGCATTTATTTTATAGTAAATAAACTTAAAAATAAAATGCTAATATTTACTACTACTTTGTTTGCCTCTTTAAGAAGAATCGCTTTATGTATTCCCCAATTTTAAGTCGCTTTGCAAAAAAGCGTCTAAAAATAAATTAACAAAAGCATTTTCATCATATTCAAAATTAAAATCAGCAGGCTTTTATTTTGGCGGGTCGCGGGCAAGTAAGTATACGCGCTTCCGGATTTAGCGCTGCTACTGATTAAAGAGCGTCAGTGGATGAATGTCACAGTTTTGCATTGTGCTTTGAAATGGTAGGCATAGCCTAGATTCATGCTTTCAGGTTGAAAATAAAACTTATATAGGACAATTTGTGATTTAAAATGGTAATTATGCATTAACAGTTGTCAACCATGTCGGTACGCAAATGCGCTCTCAGAACATATTTATATTACGCATTTTTTATTTTGGTCGTACATGCGGAACTGCGGACCACTTATGTGCATCCCTGTATATAACGAATATCCTAATATAACACAGATTCTTCTTTTTTTGTTGTTTACTGAAGCATCATTTAAAACATTGTATAATGTTGTTTCAGAAGTTGTGCCTAGTTTCAATAAGAACAAACACATGTAAGTAAATGGGGCCAATTTGTATTCACTCATATTAGAAGGTTTAGTGTCCCTTTGTATATTTTGGTCTTTCTTCTGCTTGGTATCTGGTCTGAAGGTCATTTCCTACTTTGATCATGTAGTGACCACGCATCCGCACAGTAACAAAAGAGCTTGCATCGATTGTATTTCCTGCATGTTTTTGTGTCGCTGTTACCATGAAAGCCTTCCAGTAATCTGAAAAACCTTAAAGACCTTAAATAAAGATTTAACATCGATGTTATAAAATAGAAGGTGGAATTGGAGGGGGGACTGTGACTGAAGCAGTTTTCCGTTAACTAAGAGAGTGCCGCTGGCCGGTAGCCAGAGCTATTTTTAGTTAATAGAGTAGAGCAGGGTTGGCAGTTTCTGTACAGTTAATCAAAATATTTATGAGCACAGCATTTTTATGTAAGTATGTTGTGCAGGATGGATTTTTATACAACGCTCTAAAATAAAATTGATGGTGGGAGCAAATAAGCAATAACTACATTATAACATTTATGTTTTATGTAGTTGTTAAATGGCTTTTGACAATAGTATGTGTCTAATATATTAGGTATGCTTGCATTTTAAGGGGGGGGGGGTCTGTAAGATTTGCTGAGATATTTTAAAATACGTCTCACAATGGCTGCATTTATTTGATGAAAAATACAGTAAAACTGTAAGATTGTGAAATATTGTTATAATTTTAAATGGCTGTTTTCTATTTGAATAAATGTCAGCAAACTTTCAGAAATCGTTTTAATATCCTGATTTAATACTAATGAAAAAAGAAGACTTATTATAGCAGCTAAAAATGGCTGTGTTGCTTAATATTAATGTAATATAATAATTAATTTATAATAAATATATATTTTTTTTCTGGCATGTCATTCTTTTCAACAACAGATCACATGTCCAGCCTTATTTAGTGGCACTGCGAGAACTATGGCGCTTCCCATCATGCTTTGCAGGGCTGGCAGTGAGTGGGAAGTTTGGAAGCACTGGAATAATCTAAAATCAATACAGAGTATGGATCACCTCTGCACGCTGCTGTTGCTCCTGACCCTGTGCTCTCATACTTTCATTTCAGTGATTGATAGACGGCGAGAGCATAGGACAGCCAGCGGTTTGACGAATTTCTGTCAGGTCAGCATAATTGTGTCAGACCTGCTTAGCTTTAGGTGCCTTAAGACAAACAAGTCAGCATTTGGGGTTTCTCAAGAAGACTTTTAGCTCTGTTTCCAATAACATGACTCACACTCGTTCTCCCAGCCCTAAGAAGTCACTCCGGGACACAGCAGGAGGTGGTCTACAGCACACGGTGAGGTGTCAGATGTCTTACAGACGTGAACAGACGTGAACAGAGGTCCATTCAGCTGCTGTCCAATGTCAGAAATCCCTCGTGAAAACTGATCATTCAGTCAAAGAGTTGAATAAATATTATATATTTAAATGTTCTAACTTCTTTAATTTTGATCGTCAACATTCCTTTTGTTCTGTTGTTGCTAGCGCCATTCTCGACAGTTTGAGCAACAGATATTGTAGTATTATTTATGTAATATTATTTTGTATTTTAATAATAATTTCTATTTTGAATTAGGTTCAGTTCACTTTTTAATTTTAGTTTAGTATACTATTTTTTTTTAATTGTAGTATTTTAATTTTAGGTTTTTTTTGTTTGTTTGTTTATTTTGCCTGCTGTCTGTTTACTACATCAGACAAGGAAAAGTCAATTGTCTGCTTTTTCATACTTTTAAGAGTCCTCTTAAACTTTTTACACTGGTAGAACATGTAGACCATTGTAACTTTTTATATTATTACTTCTATAGTTTTTATTAATATTTTGATTTAGTTTCATGGTTTCAGGTTTCATTTTAAATGTACTTTAAAATTGAGTAATTTTGTTGTGCTTTTGTCATTTTGTCTTAAGTCGCTGGGTTAATGTTTTTGCAATAGCAAAAATAAATAATAAAAAAAATAACATTGAATAGGTAAATATTATTGATTTTACTTTTATTCCAAAAATCATTAGGATATTAAGTAAAGATCATGTTCCATGAAGATATTTGGTAAATTTCCTACTGTAAATCTATCAAAACTTCATTTTTGATTGGTAATATGTATTGCTAAGAATTCATTGGACAAATTTAAAGCCGTTTTTCACAGTATTTAGATTTTTTTTTTTTTTTTTTTTTGCATCCTCAGATTCCAGATTTTCAAACAGTTGTATCTCGGCCAAATATTATCAGATCCTAATAAACCATACATCAATAGAAAGCTTATTTTTCAGAAATTCAGAAAGACTGGTTCTGCAGTCCAGGGTCACATATAGCTTTGTATGTATTTCCTTTTTCATTTTAGCATGGTTAGTCTATTTCATAGTTTATTTCATTTCAGTTAGTTGCCAACACAGCATATCTAGTTTTCATTTGAGTGTTAAATCTATTATCTATATTTTATATGTCTGTAGTACAAACATAGTGGAATGAGCTTAGTGTTCTGGGTTTATTCAAATCCATGTGCAGTAGTAAAAATGATACTTGCCTTGGCTTTGTTTTGCTGTGTAACATCCTGTTGAACAGAAGAATGTTTCAGCACTTGGATATCCAGTTTTGATTCCTCCAGGTACTTGATCTGATTATGAAGAACCCATAATCCCTCAGAATAGGCACTGAGCTGAACCCAATCACGGAGTTGCCATAGTGATGTAATGCTTTCTCTTTCATTGATGTGAAGCACAGTAAGGCATGTTGGATTTCCATTTGCTGCTTATTAGCGGATGCAGTCATGGCTCTTGTGAGTGTTGGTTTAACCCACAGCAAGATGGACATAGTGTGTCATCCAAAGTGTTGTCAGAGCAGCTTGGGTGGTAGCACAAATATTTAAAGTGAAAACCACATAATTTGGTATTAACAGCAATTTGATGTTTGTTTTTCTCTGTAAAGAAAGGAAAATTAAGTCACTTTGTGCATTGCATATATTTATTCAGCATTAAACACTCTGTTATAGGGCTGGGTGATACGGCCAACTATACTATACTCTATATTATTATATATGTATTTTGTTCTTTATCGTATGGTATAAAAGTTTATCGGGGAAGGACATGTTTTTAAGATGCTTGTAAGACCGTGAGAATGAATGTAAACATGTTTGTTCACAATTAAATAGGAAGATTATGAATCTCTTCCAAACACACAAACACAAAAATATATATATGAATGCATGTATGTGTGTACGCGTTTGAGTTTAGTAGATGAAACTATATGCTATTAATTCACACACTCACAGAGCAAGCAAACTTATTATTATTATAATTTTATATTTATAAATATATATATATATATTTGAAAACCGGTTGCACTGCTTGGTTTTAATCATTTATGTGCTAGAAGAGGTGTGAGCTGTAACCAAAAGTGTGTGTGTGTGTGTGTGTGGGAGAGCAGAGAGCAGGTGTCTCTACCAGGCTGGTAAACACCATGAGGTGTCCCCGTGCATTTATTATTCAGTCACCAATCATTGTGCACACATGCATTTGCACGCATATACACCCACAAACACAAGTCTCAGGGGCATTGCCACAGTTTTCCATCCGTTCACACACACGAGTGAGTGTGTCATGAGGCACTCGAGGAGTGTCTTCTGCAGCGATTATCCCAGGAATGAAAGTTGAATCTCCTGATTGCTGTCGCTTGTTTCTCCATATCCCCCCGGCCCACTAATCTGCTTCATTAATCATTACATCATCAGCCCCTCCCCCATTTCCTGGAGCAGGTGTGCCCATCTTGCACAAGCAGATGCATTCATGAGGTGGTGCTCATCAAGTCAGACTTTCACAGGAAATTTTTTTTTTTTTTCACCTCAAGTGATGGTTCACAGTGTATTCTTTATTATCAGCCATTCCCAACCCACCTACTACTATACTGCTTCCAATGTGAACGCTATTTCAAAAGTGACCAGGTAGCTTTTAAGATGCTTTATTTTGTCCAGAATTTAAGTTACAATCACATGCATATATTACAGGAAAAAAAAAAAAAAATCTATGCTGAACTTGAAATTTATCCACAGTGACATACAAGTTAGGTGTTACTGTTCCGGAAGGCGATGGAGACCAATATAATCCACAAAATGTCTTTTAACAATAACATACAGTAAACTGAACAGAAAGGAGACTTTAAATAGGACAGCTGACAAGGGTAAACAAGGTGATGGGAGTTAACTTATAATGACTAATGAGCAAATTAACTCAAGAGTTAAACTGAACATGAACAACAAAACCATATAAGGAAAAACAGGAACCGGCAGCCTTAACCGAAAAAGAAAACACTAAAGTTCATACTGCTAACATTAGGTGAAATGTTACAAATGTACTCAAATTTTATTCAGGACCGTTAAGTATTAATAAAAAAAAAAAAATTGAACTTAATTTGACTATCACCCAATTTGTGTGTGCGATTACAGTTACAGTTATACAGTTTATTATTGGGGTGTTAGCTTAGCAACATGCTAATTCCAAAATCAGTAGCAATTTGGGTGTCTTGTGCATGTAAAGATGCAGCGCAGTGTTCAGCAAATCAGTTCGGGACTATTCACACAAAACGTGTTTTTCACACAGAAGCTAAACAACTTTTTACTTTAGCACCAAATTTTTAAAACACAATGTCACATCTGAGGTGCTGCAAAAGACACAAAATGCAAATGCAGCTCTCAAAACAAGGCAAGGAAAAGCAAGGCAGTTTGCTAGTTTTTGAAACATAGCTTATAAATGTTATAACACATTTGTGCTATATGTATTTTTTTGTGTAAAACACAAATGAAATTACTTCCTTTCATCTGACCGTCATATGTACACTTCATAAAAGGCCATGTGGAAGTGAACATCCGTGAAGGGCCCATACAAATAGTGTTCTCTTTATACAAATAACATTAAACACTTCTTTTTTCTGTTTGTCTAGTCTAGTCATTACAGATATTGTCTGTTAATGTTTAATGGTAGTGTCTGCAGGCTAACCTCTGGGCTCGGCCGACGGCAAGGTGTGAGGTCGCAACTCCTGCTTTGGAAACAAAAATATCCGGAGGGATCATTCAGTGCTGCTGTTTGTGCATGTTTGTGTGCGACCCTGAGCCACTGCGTTCTAAGTGCACTGTACGACATCTGTGAATCACATCATCTGTGTGCCAGAAACATTCAGCTACAATATCACAATGAACTAAAAGAATAGGACAGATGCATATAGTGAATAGTATATCATAGCAGTAAAGATAATTGCTTTATTGTTATTTTGGATTGTCAGACTACTGTCCTTTAGTTTTATGTTTTCATAGAGTTTAGGATCGAGACAAACACACTTACTTACTGGTCATCTGATTTACAATTTTCATAACCACTTTATGCTTAATGGATTATGTGTGTGTGTGTGCTCACACTATGACTGTAGCATGCTTATGCCATATGTACCGTAATGTAAATAACTGGTTCACCCAGAATCAGCCTGCCTCGTCCCAATCCAGATTCTGATCTAAAAATGTCAAATCAGCAGTGCTGTTCTCAGATCAGCTGATCTCACACACACTCTGGAGTTGAACCCGAGCTAAGCAGAGATATATGGCATCCGTCCAGAAACACTGGGCCATCTGACTTGATTCACACGATTCAGTCTCAATCTGGCCTCCAGCACAAAAGCTGCACCTGCTTTTTTGTTTATTTTGGGGAAGGTTACATAAGTACGAGTGACGGTTCTGTGTTAAGTCTGTGGGACCTGCGCTGAACTGAATTTAGGCTGAGCACTGCCTCAGGAAGCAAGATGTCATGCGGCGTCGGTCTCCTGAGAGATGAATTATTAAATTGTTTGTGGTATCTAATTAGATTAGATTATTAGTTTTCTAAAAAAAAGGTCACGTCCCCATGAAGTTTGTTTGCCTCAGTGCTCTAATTTAGTGTGAAGAAATCTTTAATATTGTACTGGTCACTGTTTTTAATGCTATTAGAACAAACAATTAAAGCTTTAAGCTTCCAAAATTACATGGATGCACCATAAATGTATTATAAAAGTAGCCATTTGATAACATTATGTGATGAGCGAAATCTTTTCAAAGAATCGGTTGATCCAGTTCATCAAAGAGGTTTTAATGATTGGTTTATGATTTGAACTGATTAAAGTTTGGACTACAACTATAGGTTATTGAACTATTCCTTAAAAATGTATTGAAAAGAAGTCAAACCCAGCAGAAGCCATAACAAAAACCCAACAGACTGTTGTTAATGGAACATGAGAAAGAAAGAGAGAGAAATAGACAGTATATTAATGGGAAAGAGTGCTTAATGGAGGGAAAGAGAAGATAAATGAGAGCGCATGTGAGAGTATTATAGACATCCTCCCAAAGATGTCGATGACTGTTCCAAATAGTAGGCAGAAACATTATTCAGCCGAAGAGTGCATTGTGACAATCTCAGTGAAAAATAAATCAAAGAAGATCATAGAAAATAAATGTGCTTTTTTAAAATCATAACTAATTAAAGTTCATATTTTGGAGTCCATCTCTGGCCCAGCGACCCTTCCTCTGTCCTCTGTGTCATTCAGGAAGTATAATCAGGAAGCCACAACAGACAGGCCTGTGTTTTAATCTAGTCCACGTCCCTTGGCTCCACCAGATGGCCGTCCACTTGTGTCACTGACTGGAGAGGAATGTGCTGCTTTGCTCTATAGCATTCCACAATCCCCAGTGCTTTCTGAACAAGACGTTTAATGAAATATAACACATTATTTTCCACATAATGTACATTATTGTTGCTCCTCCATCCCTCCTTTTCTGAAACTTGCAATTTATGTTTTCTTTAGGTTTTCTCCTATTTGATTAAATCCAACTGATTGCACTGGCCCCCCACACACATACACGCAACATTCCTAGCATTGCTAACTTGACATTTCAGCTATTCATCCTAAAAAGAAAATGCAGACAAGTAAATACCAAAGTTACAGTGGTCAATGTAAAAGGTCCTCTAAAATCAGTGTGCAGCACCCAGACAAACACATTTCTGCTTATGTGAAGGATGACGTTTAAAGTGGATATTGGAACACGAGGAAAGTAAATGCTTTTTATCTTAACAAATAATAGTTTAGCAACTAAATGTTGCATGGCAAAATGGAAACATCTGGATTATGGTCGAATGAGAGAGGCTTGTGAAATTCCATTTCAGTTTTGCTTAAAATAAAAATAATTTTGTCTTAATGTTTGTATGCTGTTGAATGCTGCTATAGTCTAATTTGTGTTTTATTTTATAGTTTATTATATAATGTTATAGCTACTTATTTTTCATTCTTGTTCTGTTATGTATACCATTCAATTTAAATAATTTGTTTAATTATATGTACCGATATGTAATATACGTATAATAAACGTAAATGAATGAAATAGTTTGAAATGACAAGCATGTGTTTTTGGAGTGAGATCATGTTCTCTTTCATTAGATTATTGCCTCCTTTTCGCTGGGTTATGTTTCTCCATGTCGTAAACTCTAGGGGCAAGGCTTCTAACCCGGGCGTGGTGTTTAAATGACGATTGTTTTCAGACGCAAAATTTATCAATGTATGATCATTCTCACGATGTGATTGGCGGCATATGAGTTGATCACGAATCACACGTGAACCCTGTCATAATTTGATTTGTCCAAAGATAGATTGATAAATGAGGCCCTGTGTGACCAAAACGTGGCTTTCATAATTCTGATATTAAATTATTAGTGAGTTTAAGTCTTAAGATAAATCATATTGTACTGAAATACCAATAAATTGTCTACCCCTACCAAAAAACATTCAGAGTACATTAACAACCACATTGCAACACCCTGGAAAATTGTGTCAATGCCGAGCAGCAACCTCCCCCTCTCTCTAGTAAAGCCAATAAGGAATTGATTAAAACTGCAATTCATCGACTGGCCACTTGAGGCTGGCTGCAAAATCCCATAGACTCCCCATGTTAAAATTCCCAACTTTACAGTAGAAAAAAACATGTTTTCAGCCTGGTGCAAAAAATTATTTTGGTCTATATTGCTAATTTTGCCCTTCATGACAACTGTGAGGGGGGTGAATTTTTTCATAACTCATCCGTTTAAATTATATTAAGCCTTAAAGTTCTGCATAATTAAGGGCGTGGCCACTTGATTGACAGGTGAATTAAATGTGGCTTCAGCAACCAGCTCCCGCCCTTTTGCCAATTTTCGATTGTCTGGGAGAGTCGCGCAGTGACGCGCTGCCAAGATGGCGACGGCTCGCTCTTCACACTTTAGGCTTCAAAAACTCTCTTCAGGAGTCTACGGGTGACGTCACGGACACCACGTCCATGTTTTTATACAGTCTATGGTCTATGCCATTACCACTCACTCCCCCATATGATAACTTAGTGATGAAACTGAGTTTTTGAGTCAAATCTTTTCAAGTGATCGGTTAATCCAGTTCACAAAACTGGTCTTGAATGACTGGTTATGACTTGTCAGTGTTCTGGTTGCAGCAATCAACAGCTTAATTGCTTCAGAAATCGTAAATATTAAAACCTTCTACATTTCTGTTTCCTATCATTTGAAATCATTGTATCCATATTTACTGCATTGTTACGTGTATGTATACATTTTACTCAGTTGTAACTCATGTAACATCTGTGCAGATATTTTTAGCTAGAGAACACTTTTTTTTTTTCTCACTTCACTAAGACTTCCTGTTTCAGTCCTACATGTGCAGTCCGAATAGTGTTGACTAGTTTGTGTGTGTTAGTGTGCACAGCAGAGCAACTGATCCCAGGTGTTGAACCATATTGAGTTTGATGAGGTCCCAGCACTGAACATTACATGACTAAAACAAAACACGTTTGACATACTGTACGCGGGGTCTGCTGTTTTACACTCGTCACATCGATATCTGTGCGCCATCATGTTCAGTTGTGTGTCAGCACTAGTGTGGCATTGCTGTAAACAAGCAAGTATATGTGTCTCCGCATGCTGAGCATTGGCAGTTTAGCCCGCAGCCTTCTCTCATCCTCTCCTGTCATGTGCACACACATACACACATGCAGGCTTAACTGTGTATCATATCAGTGTTTGTCCTCCATGGCTGCGCTGAGCTCTCGTTGATAAGTCTGTGTGGCCGGATCTGTGCTGCTGAGGAGCTATAATCACATCCTGTTTAATAATGAGTTTACTCTTAATCTTCATTCCATTCTCAAATATTGAACAGACTGGGTGGTTTGCTGATGATATCAGAGCTTTTAGGCCTGATCACGGATCTTCTGGTCTCGTGACTGTGTGGATCTTTGTGTGTAATGGTATAGAAACAACTGAATCAACCGAGGATATATCAACACATAGTAAATTATTGTTCACTTGAAACTAGGGGTGTGTAGTATTGACAAAAATGCTATTTTCTTATAATTATGCAGTATTTTGCTAAGTGTGTTTTTGTGCTGGTGCCTTGGCTGGTTGTTGATGGCTGACTCCTGAAGCTTACATTAATTTCCAGTGGCAGTTGTACCTTTAAGGGGATTTTTTTTCTATTAGACATGTGAATAATCTTTTATGCCACATTCTCACATTTAATCAGTAAATGCAACTAGAATAATACTACACTTTCAGCATCAACAAAACCTTTTTTGCATCTGAGTTTTAGGACTACTGTGTGAATCTGCCTATAATGTTATAATGTTGCCAATGTTGCTTTTTCCTGACTGAGGAACCAGTGAAATTTGTTTAATTTTTAAATACTATTAGAATTCATTAATATTTCGAAAATTGATATTTATATTTACATTTTTCATTTTAGTTTACGTTTAAGTAATTCTGTTCAGTATTAGTTCTAGTAACTTTAGTTCTTAAAATTATTTATTTGAGTTAGTTGCCAAGGCAGCATTACTATTTAAGTAATTTAACAATTTATTTTGATGAAATTAATTAATTTTATATTAAGTGACTGTATTAGCCCTTCTTAAATTGGTTTCCAGTAGCATTTGCACATTGACTTTTTTTTCTAACTTTTCAAATTTGTATGCATCAATTTTTGTCACATTTCCGCATTTTAATCAATAAATTAAATGATATCAATAACACGCCCTAAATTTTTTATCAAATTAGTATTAGTTATTAGTATCAGTATTAACCAAATCTATTTTTGCACTAGAAGTGATGCAGATAGCTGAAGTGAATTTAGATCTATTAACACATATTGTTTATTGCAGCTCAGATGTGGTCTGAATGCATTTATTCTGCATTTACAATTGCATAAAATATGTTATTAGATAAACGTTTTACATATGCTGTTATAAATGTAATGAAATTATACCTTTAAATATGAAACTAAAACCTCCATTAGATAGTAGCAAGTCAGTGGCTTGATGGGCAAGTCATTCAGTTATTTATTCAACCAATTTGCTGAAATGGCTAAATAATTTGGGAACTAAGCATATGACTTTAAATGGATCATTGAATTATTGACTCACGATCGTTCTAAACTTAAATTCAATTAGTAACAAAAAAGAACTGCATGTTGATTGAAGGCACAGTGCGATTTAATAAAGTAAAAACAGTACAGACAATATTGACAAAACTGTTTAAAGTGTAGCTCACAACATTAAATTGAATTGAATTGTTGGATAAAATGATGTGATATGCGGGAAATCACCTTGTGTACGTGTCTATATCGCTTCATGTAAACATAGGGGGAAAAAAAAACTTTGAATTTTGAAGACATTCAAGTTTAACCAGGAGAATAAATAAACTCTAATTCTATTTGATATCACTTCCATTTCAGACCAAATTTTTCCTCAGATCCAGCTCAAAGTTAAACATCATGTGTCTCTGACCCAAACACACTAATGTTGTTTATTTCCTGAATGAATCAGTGTTTTTGATCTAATCAGAAAGCAGCGTTTAAATACTTCATCTGAATCCTGAACTCTTCTAGAGAACTCACCTCCTGTGTCATCCCTTCAGAGGAAGTCTTTTAGTATCTGCTTCCTGTTTTTCTCCATCTTCAACCAATCCACTAGCTCTAACGGTTAAAAGTGTTTGATGTTCAGCGGTGGAGTGACCTATGAGCCAGAGAGATTTCTTTGTGGACAGGGCTACAGAAATAGAAACTGAATCGTCTTGTCTCATTCACAGCTGATTTATCACATTTACATGGAAGAGCTTTTATTACTTGCCATTGTACCAAGTTGTGTCTGGTTAGGTCTTGTTGAGACAGGTCTGTCTGAGTCAACATTCAGCCCATCTGTGTCTTTCACTAGAAAACTTAAAACTAAAATAACAAAAGAGCTTTCCCAGCAGGATGTCACTTATGTCAACAGTTTTAGGAATCTTGCATATAGGCATCTGCCTTTAATGTTTTGGGGTTGCCAATAGGGCTGCATGATGTGTTGTTTAAGCATCGATATCGCAATGTACGAATCCATGATAGTCACATCGTAGTTGATCCGTTATTCATTAACTGTAGGGACCAGCTGCTCCCCGGCCCTTAACGAACGTGATTCGCGGATTAATTGTACAGCTTAACCATCATAGAGTGAAAGTTTATCATTTGCATGTTTTTTTTAAGTCCTGTTAGTTTAACAGGGCAGAGAGAGAGAGAGAGAGCGCGTGAGAGAGAGAGAGAGAGAGAGCACGAGAGAGAGAGAGCGAGAGAGATAACGAGGGAGAGTGAGTGAGTGAGCGAGAAAGAGAAAGAGCGAGAGAGAGTGAGTGAGAGAGAGAGAGAGAGAGAGAGAGCGCGAGAGAGAGAGAGAGAGAGAGAGAATGCGAGAGAGAGCGCGAGAGATAATGAGGGAGAGTGAGCGAGAAAGAGAGAGAGCGAGGAGAGAGAGAGAGAGAGAGAGAGAGTGAGAGAGAGAGAGAGAGCCCGGCCGCACGCTCACCGACTTCAAACAACACGAGCGCTGTCTTGCTCTCTCTCACTCGCGCATATTAATCAATTGACATGATGGTGTTAATGTTTTAATCATTTAAAATGAGAATTTAAGTGTGCTCACCCCATTTTTGTTTTTTAGTAAAAAATTTATTAGATTTCATATCGCAATATATATCGCAGAAAAATAAAATATCGCAATATAATTTTTTCCCAATATCGTGCAGCCAGTTGCCAACCTTTTCAGGCCCAGGAACCTTTATTATTTGAATATTATTTAGGAAACTATTGTAGTGTGTATTAATATTTTAATGTAGTTTCATTCATTTTTGTTTCAATTTGAGTCATTTTAGTAATTAAAAATATTTCAGTTATGAGCCAATGCAACATTTCTGATTTTTGTTTTTCATTTGTTAATGTTATATACATTTATAATAATTGTTAATCTTTAGTTAAAGTTTGTTCAAATAATCATGAAATGTTTTGAAATGTATATGCTATTTATAGTCTAAATGCTTATATATCTGTCCATGTAGGACCTTCTTACTGAATTCTCATAACATCTTTTATGCAATTGTAAATGCAGAGTAAATGCATTCATCCCAACTCTGAGCTGCATGAAACAGTCTGTGTAAATGTATTTAAATTAATTTCAGGTATAATTCACTTCTGCGGTGCAAAAATTAGTTAATACTGATTGGTAAAACTGACACTGATTGATTATATGGATCTTGTCTTACAGAGGGGCTTTTTCTGAGGTGATGCTCGCAGAGGAGAAGAGGACGAGAAAGCTAGTGGCGATAAAATGCATCCCGAAAAAAGCTCTGGAGGGGAAAGAGAACAGCATTGAAAATGAGATCGCCGTGCTCCACAAGTGAGTCACTGAAACCGCTGTTTCAGTTCATTTACGGATGTGCACGACACACACAAACACACACTTTAAATATCACCACCTACTAGCTGTATGAACAGTGAGGCCCATGGTTGTGAAGTCCATTAAGATCTTCATATATGTGTAACAGCCGTGCTATCTCAGGGTGAGAGGACAGTAAGTGATTTGTTTGTGTGTTAAGAAGCTCGTGTTTAAACCTCTGGAATCATAAAGCTCTGAGGGAATGACTGAAGCCGGAGCTGCCGACGCTATTTTTAGTGTCTGGGTTGCCCGGGTTACCACAGGCAAAGAGGCACAGCGTTTCGCAGAGAGATTTGAGAGAAGCACTCACAGCCTGCTGCAAAGTCACATTTCTCAACAATGCTGCTGGCACCAGTGAAATGGCTTTAGACTTAAACTAGGGTTTTAAAAACCAACTGCATCCTCATTTATTTAACTCTGGTGCAAAACCTAATGTGCTGTCCTACTTAGACAGCAAATTTAAGGCATCATTGCTTCAATGTGAAGACTGTTCTAAGAGGTACAGTAGGCTGCAACATTGTGTTGCCTTCTAAGGTGCCTGATTTTGGCCAAAAAACAAACAAAAAAAACAATGTACTGCTACAACATAAGTGTGAAAAAAACAATCATTGTACTGTAGCTAAGAGTTTAATAAAATTGTATTGTGCTGTGTAATTTAATGCTTATGAAATTTGCAAATTAATGGAAGTTGTGAAAGATCTTTTCATTTGTGCTGTGGCATACAGTATGTAGGGCAATGACTTCCGTCCATTAGTTTGATTGAATGAAGGGAGAATCTCAACACGAGCTTGCAGCTGATTGTAAGAAAGGGGTGGAAGTTATACAGACAAACTTATTGGTGAAGTCCTGCATACATCATCATAGAGAAGGTTGTGAAGAAGTGTTGTGAATTTTTATAAATTAAATAACTGTGTGCCATCTCTTTTTTTTTTTTTTTTTGCTTATTAAAATTGCAGTTTAACAGAAATATCTGTGCTTCCATACTGTCAAATATGTTGCGTTCAAGTCTTTCTCGAAAGTTTTTATTTAGTTTGCAAGTCGTAATTACGGCATCAGGTGATTTCATATCACTTTGGTTGGAGCAAAATGGCGACAAAAAAAAAATCAACACCATTTTTAAACTCATCTTCTACGAAGTAATAAGTAAAGAATGTGCATCCATGTGTTTTTGCTTTTTTGTTTTTATTCAATGTATAAAGCTTCTGATAACTGAATTGTTTATGTATTCATATCTTTTTTTAAGGCTGTCAATCAATTAAATTCGTTTTTCTTATCAATCACATGGTGTAGCGATTTAATATCCCTGTGATATCAATGAATTAATAATAAAAAATAAAAAAACATTCTAAAGAAGAAACTAAAACTGCCAGCATGTGGTCGTTCAATTCATTCAAATGGCTGATTCATCCAGGAATTAAGAAAATGGCTGTATCTATGAATGGCCTTTAGATTCATTGATTCACATGATTCGTTCAAAACGCAGATTCATTCAGAAAACTAAACACTGCTATCAAACAGACGCACAACAATTCTGCTGTGACTTTATAGGTAATATTTTCATTAGCAAAATTGAGCAAAAAGCAGACAAAATTGTGTTTAAAATATAGCACATTACTGACTTCATATTTACTGAACTGTTGTAGAAAAATCACATTTGCACTCTTGGACATAAACAGCACTCGACTTGTGAAAAACCTCATACAGGCCTTTTTTTGCCCCAAAATCTTAAATTGTATGATGTACGTGTAGTTAAATATTCAACTATGTTAAAATATTTTAATCGCATTATGTTTCATAACTAATTAATTATAGCGTTAGGCCTACTTTTTTATATCATATTTTTTTTATATGCAACTTAGTTTTATTGTAAATGGCAAAAAAAGAATCCTTTCATTCATTTTAACAAATCGACCAAAAAAATACAGAATAAATACATATGCACCTTACATTGCGTTAAATAGGTTTTCTCACTGACACCCCCCCAACTCAGGACCTTGGGAGTTGAAGAAATTTCAACGAGTTTCCCACTTGTAATTAAAATTTTAAATAGAAACTATGTGTTGTTTATTAAAGTAAAAGTTTACCAAAAAAAATAAACATTGCCTTAAAAAGTACTCGCCTTTACGCCATCGAAGATACAGATGAGTTTGTTTCTTAATTCGAAACAGATTTGGTGAAATGTGGCATTACATCACTTGCTCACCACTGGATCCTCTGCAGTGAATGGGTGCCGTCAGAATGAAAGTCCAAACAGCTGATAAAAACATCACAATAATCCACAAATTTAAGTAATCCACATGACTCCCGTCCATGAATGAACATCTTGTGAGGTGAAAAGCTTGTTTGTAATAAACAAATCCATTGTTATGTATCCATCAAGTGATCAATCATTTTAACTTTAGTCATCTTTTCATATCCATAAATTGTTTGAAGTTAAAAACGTGGATTATGTGTGATGTTTTCATCAGCTCTCATTCTGCTGGCACCCATTCACTGCAGAGGATCCATTGCTAACCAAGTGATGTAATGCTAATTTTTGGGCTACATTTCTCCAAATCTGTTTCGATGAAGAAAGAAAAACTCATCTGCATCTTGGATGACCTGACGGTGAGTACATTTTCTAAAATTTTTCAGTTTTCGTGTGCTCTATTCTATGGGTGAACTGTTCCTTTGATATTACAGAAATACTTCACAGTACTTTCATGTGTCATTACGCTGTAACACAGACACCTGAAAATTAAGTGTAAGCCAGTCAATTTAATTAACAATAATAACCTTGCTTTGGAATCGTGTCATCTCTGACTGCCCACGGTTGAGTGGTGTGTAGTTTAGAAGAAGTCAAAGACGAGGCCTCCACTATGCCTGAAAGGGGAGGAGGAGAGAAGGGGAGTGGGTGAGCGTACATGTAGCAGACAGGAGAGAAAGAATGAGCCTCGGTGACTCATTCAGGTGCTTCTGTCGTGTTGTATTGCCAGTGGGGAGGTGTGTGGGATTCCCGGCTCAATTAGAGCCCACACATGCCACACACACACTCATCCAACCCTTCTGTAAGTCAATGATAATCAGCTGGGCTGTAAACCTTTGTGGGGGCCGTGAAGACTGAGACTCAGGGGTCATGGAGGAACATGTGCGACATTAGTTTATGCATTCTTCTTTAACTCTTTTCTATTATGCACTAGATTAATACAAAATCCACCCCCTCATAGACTTTAGTCAGAATAGACGGCATATTTAATTTGAATGAACACAAGGCTGTGTGGGAGGGAAGTACAGTCTGTTCAATATGTCACAAGCTGCGTTCCTACGCAGTGTTCACTGCTCCCTGCACTGATCAGACCATTTCTGAAAGATTTTTTTTTTTTTTTTACATGACGTAATTTGTTCATTTGGAGTTCCCTGAAATGTCATCCAAGATGAAATGTCAGGATAAAGTACGGGTCAGAAGTTTCGGATCAGAATTATTTTGAATGTTTTTTACAGGAGTTTCTTTTGTTCATCAAAACTGAGAAATACAGGAACAATATAATACTGAAATTGTTAAATACAATTTTTCCATTTTAATATACTGTACACTACTTATTTATTCCTGTGATGCAAAGCCAAATTTTCAGCATCGTTACTCCAGTCTTCAGTGTCACATGATCCTTCAGAAATCATTCTAATATACTGATTTATTATCAGTGCTGGCAACAGTTGTGCTGCTTAATAGTTTTGGGAACCTGTGATACCTTTTTTAATGATTATTTGATGAATAAAAAGTTAAAAATAAGAGCATTTATTAAAAAAAAAAAAATAAATTCTAACAATATACCCTACAGTTCAAAAGTTTGTATTCTTTCTTTTTTTATAGCTATTGAAACTTTTATTCAGCAATAAAATTTAAATTGTTAAGAAGTCATATATATTATATATGTTGAATATATTGAATGCTAAAATGCTGTTCTTTTTAACTTTTCATTCATCAAAGAATCCTGAAAAAAGTATCGCAGTTTCAAAAATAAAAATAATAATAATATGGCAGCACAACATTGCCAACATTGACAATTCTAATAATAATTTTTACAAATATTTTTTTCTGTATTTCTGATCAAATAAATGCAGCCTTGATGAGCATAAGAGACTTATTTAAAAAAACATTACTAGTCTTACTGATCCCAAACTTTTAATCAGTAGGGTGTGTGTGTGTGTGTGTGTGTGTGACACACACATACATACATGCAATTTAACTTACAATATGTACAGTAGGTGCCATGTCAGGTATAATTAACGTTGGACTGTTGAATTATTGAAAATCAATATATACATTTATTGGAGTTTGTGTATATTACAAAACTTATCAAAAGTGCAAAAAAGAAGCAAAGATGCAGTTATGTGATTGAGTCAAATTATCAGTCTCTCGCAGTCTCAAACTACCTACAGACCACTAAAGACAGTGGATTAAAATAAAGCTGAAATACTTTTCCTCACTTTTGTGAGATGTTTTTGCTCGTTGCCATCTCGGTACGAGAGCTCATGCCAGCTGCTCTGGAACTGTCACATTATGCTGTTGTTAGTAACATGTCTTACACTGTGTTTATAATAGGCATGAGACATTTGATGGAACCAAATGAGAGCTGTCTCCCTTCTCCTCTGTCTGGTTTTTCTCTAGTTCTCTTTCTCAGTCAATGCACTCAGACCTGGTTTCATAATTGTTTGGCATCCCAGGCTATAGGCAACAGGA
>NC_068372.1:3354857-3382508 GCF_023724105.1 Carassius gibelio
TTATTATTATTATTATTATTATTATTATTATTTATTATTATTATTTTTCTTCAAGGTTTCGGGGGCTTTTGGGGCCCTTAACATGCTTAAAAAGTCTTGAAAATTGGCACACACATTGGAACCTGCGGCCATTAGGGCCGGGCAGAGACTGATACACGGGCGTGGCACAGGGGCTCTACAGCGCCCCCTGGAATATGGAGGGCCATATATCATACATACTTGTACGTAGACGTACGAAACTAGGTACACGTATAGAACTCATCAATACAAACAACTTTCGTATTGCATATCATAGGCTCCGCCCAACAGGAAGTTGGCTATTTAGGGTTTATTATTCATATTTGTCGTCAAAGTTGTGGGGGCTTTTGGAGTCCTTAACATACTCAAAAACTCTTGAAAATTTGCACACACCTTTGGATCTGTGGCCTTTAGGAGCCTGCAGAGGTTGGGACCCGGGCGTGGCACAGGGGCTCTACGGCGCCCCCTGGAACACAGTCATAAATGTTGATGTATAGCTCACACATACTTGCACGTATTAATATGAAACTCAGTACACATATAGATCTCATCGTGCCGAACAACTTGCGTATTGCATGTCATAGGCTCCGCCCAACAGGAAGTCAGCTATTTAGAGTTATGTAAAAAGCGCATGCTCTGGAATTTGATATACTTGTCATAGGTTTTTTACTCGATTGCCACCAAACTCGGTCAACATGATCTCAAGACATTGGGGATGAAAAATTGCCAGGGGATTTTTGATATCTCGAACGGTTTGCTCGTAGCGAGGCGTTGAATTTATGGCGAGAATTGAGAAACAGGAAGTGTCTAATACCATCCACATACATTTCCTAATTTTAATCAAACTTCATCAGATTATTCATTGTATGATGTCGATCGCATATATGTGATTATTAGGAGTCAAAGTTATAGCGCCACCAACTGGCAGCAGGAAGTGTGTCATTTTCAAAATGCTTTGAATTCAGCATCTTATTTTTACTCGATTTGCTTCAAACTTCATCAGAATAATGTTAAAACACAGCCGATATAAATCTGCTGGGGGGATATTGATATCTAAAAATATTGTTGCCGTGGCAACATGTCAAACTGGAATACTTCTCAGGTGATTTTGAGGCATATAACAGGCTTAGAATTTCATCAAACTCAGAACACATATCAGTATTAGTGACAGCTAGACACTGGCAAAAGTTCATACGAGGGCGTGGAAGAGGCACTCTATAGCGCCACCTTTTGTCAAAAGTGAGGGGGTTAGTTTTAGCTACAGACACCAAACTCAGTACAAAAATTGTTCTTATCAAGACGGACAACTTTCTAATTCACAGTCATCAGCTACGACCAACAGGAAGTCGGCTATTTTGATTTGAATGTGTATTGTTTTTTACATTTAGCTGTGAATTAATGCATACTGCTCAGAGGAGAGTAACACTATACACACCAAACTTGGTCTACATGTTGAAAAAACATTGAGGAACTTAAATTGTGAATGGGTTTTGGATAGCTTGGATGGTTTTGTTGTGGTGATTTTTAAAATGACAATAAAGATGGAATTATTAATTTTCCTGCATTTTTAAATTCCAAACACTTCAAAACCTTTTTTCATACAGAAAAAAAGTTATTCTGAGTAAATATGCATAGTTTCATGACTTTACAACACTGTATGGATAACAGAAAATTAAAAAACTGTCAGACATCTCATATCACTCTGTCCATCTGTTTGAGTGTGTGTGCTTAGACTTCCATTGTCTGAGAGAAATAGCGCCCCTACAGGTGCAGTTACCGGACTAAAAAAGGTAGGAGACTGTCTTTTGGTTTCGATTTTAAATCGGTTAAAATACAAATAAATACTTGGATTTAATTCACAATGACAAGCTAAACCAACATATATGATTATTAGCGGGTCAGGGCTCATTAATAATTGATGTGTGGTCAGTGATACGTGAGAAACACGAGAGATGAATCACCGCTCTGAGCAGGAGCTTGTGGAATGATGAGCTCAGAAAAAACGAGTTTATTCTTGTTTTATAGCTATTAAAAATAAAGTATTGCAGCGATATCACACAATTCACCAATTAGAGCACACCAAGAGCTAAATTAAGATGTTTTTGAACTGTTTGTGTGAAAATTAAATATTTGCAGCTGCCTATCTGAAATCACTGCCTCCGATCAGCGCGCACAGTGTCACAAGTTCAAAACTAACGAATTTATTCTTGTTTAAGAGCTTTATAAAATAAATTATTGCCATAAATGCACACAATACATCCATTATAACACAACACGAGCTAAATGCAGGTGTTTGTGACCCGTTTAAGTGTGCAAGACTGTTTGAAAGCGCGACTGGCAGAATAACATATATCTCTCGAGCTGCAGGATTCTGCCTTTCGTCGTAAGAACGAACACATCACGGACAAGATTATTTCAAAATACATAATAGCTTGGCTAATATAAACGAAAACAGCCACGTGAACATAAACTGTTGAGAATTAAATCTGAAGTGGATCTACTGGATTTGAATATTAAGTGACCGCATATATACCAGCTGCTTCTGTCTTCAATTTTAATCTATATAAAAAATTAAACTCATTCATCTTGGCTGCTTTTTTAATGTGTGTACGTATTTATTTATTATTTTGCTCTAACAAGACTTAATCTATATTTAATTAAATCAATTACATTTTATTTTACATTTGATTTGTCCATTTCTGCATCTAAACGCCTAAAAACCTAAAACATGCTCTATTATACTATTGTTAGCAATTTCTTTATCGTCCAATTTATCTGGTGTACACACTTTTATTTTCATAATAAACTCGTTTGTTAGATTATACACAGTTATAGTGGTCTATAATAAATATTGACAGGTTTTATTCAAGATGTTTAGAATGATCGCCGTAGGCTAATTTTTTTAAATGTAAATCCAAAAAAAAAAACATTGGAAAATAATAACTTGTACTTTTTTATACATTTTGTATAGTTTCATAGTTTATGCATTATAGTTATAAAAACAAACAAATTTAGCCACTCACATAGAAATGTTGGGCCTTATCCTTTTCTGACAGTTTTAGGGATTTTTAAAAATCCTAAAAAACCTTATTTGTGCTGCAAATAATAATTTCAAACTATTTGATACTGACCTCTGACATCCTGTGACATGATATTTATTTGAATTTACATAATCTCATGGATGTAACAGTAAATCTGTTCAGCTCACAGATCAAGACTAAGCTGTAATGCAAGCAGAACTTTCACAAATGCTTGTAGTTCAATAAAATCATTACAAAACACTTACAAATCATTGAAAGGATTTATTAACACTGTAAAATAATGTCTAATTTGTTAACATTAGCAAATGCATTGATAACACTTTATAATAACTGCACTCATTAGTAAATAGTCAGTTCATGCTTCATAAAGCCTTGTCCCAATATTAATAGTCAGTAGTAAGCAGTTTATAAATACAGCTATAAATAGCTCATTTATTAAAAAGGAGAGTAAAGGGTCAGTTATCTTCCTATGAAAAAAATAAAAAATAAAAAAATAAACAAACAACAACACAGATTGATACAGAACTCAGAAATGTTATTGTGGATTTATGATAAACTCAGCCTGTAAATGAATTCATTCTCCTCCAAGAAGACACAAGTAGTTCACACCAAACTTTTTTAACATGAAGCCATATACTGAAGATGTTAAATTGCGAATGGGTTTAGGATACCTTAAATGGTGTGGCCATAGAGATTTATTAAAGTAACATAAAAAAATACAATAGTTATTTTACTATATCTTTAAACATTTTAATTCCAACTCTTCATAATTTTTTATATACGTAGAAGTCATCATTTGAAGGAAGCACAGTAAGTTTCATAGCTTTATCATTTTCAAGAGCCAGCATAAAATTAAAACTATCATAACATATAAATCAAGCTTGCAATTCTTAGTACCAATAATGGCCACCAGATGGAGCTATAGGATCACTTTTAAATAATTATTGTAGAAACAAGTATGATTTAAATCATTTATAGATATCTTTCAAAGAAAAATAATATGAATTTTATGTATTTTACTGATAAAATGACCCTCACTTTATTAGAATAACAAGCTGAAGTATTGTGAACTGTATATTAAGAATAATTCTTTATAGGCTTTATGGACAGATACGTTTTGAGTGACTCTTGAAGGATCAGCCCCACATCCTCTTTTACCACTGTTTAAAGAATGTATCTTACAGTACAGGTGCGGGTGAATTTTGAATGGCTTGAATGGTTTTGTCGTGGTGATTTTTTGAAATAACAGTAAAAAAGTAACCAGTAAATGTCTTTTATTTTTTTAAGTGCAGCTTCTAAACACTTCAAAAAAATGTACACATAGAAGACAAGTCATTCTGAGCAAATATGCATAGTTTCATGACTATACAACACTATATGGATGATAGAAAATTAAAAAACTATCATACATCTGATGTCACTCTGTCCCTCAGTCACTGTGGGTAATGTGTGTGTGTGTGTGTGTGTGTGTGTGTGTGTGTGTGTGTTAAGTGAATTAGGTGTGAAACTATCAGGGAGCATTTAGTCTCCAGTGCCAACATTTTACAAAACTGCCACTTTCCTGGAGTCTCAGAATTACAATGTGTCAGGTTCTGAGAGATCTAAGATTCCAAAAAATGATTTAATTAGAATACCATGAAGTATTGTGAAATACTATATATTAAGACTTTATATATAGGCTTTATGAACAGATTAGAGTGACTCGTGAAGGACCAGCACCACCTACTCTTGTCCGATGGTTTGAGGAATATATCTTCCAGAATCCGGGATTAAGATTTAGGAGCTCATTTTTATTCCACCTCCTTTCCTGAAAGTTTGTCTTGCAGAAGTGACTAAAAATTAATCTTCACATTAATTCCTAATTATTTTGCAATTATTTTTGTCAGTTCTTCTTGACCTGTTTTTTTTTTCTTCTTCTTTTCTGACCTCATGACCCAGTCAGCATTTTTGTACAATGGTCAAGTCTTAACTTATCCATTTCTGTATTGCATTTGTGTTTGATATTTCTCATGGGTATTTCATAATTTTCGACTTTGAGTTAAAACAGTTTGAGTTAAAACTCTTTTTTAGCGCATTTCATCTGTAAAAGAAAACATGCCTAATGATTCTGCACACATGAATATAAGGAGTTTTTCTCTTCCAGCTTTCCTGGACTATTGTATAGCACTCATAAATGATTAAATAAAAAATAATGGTTGTTATTAAGATTGATATGGTTTGGAATTGGTAAAATGTGCTTGGAAAAAAATCACAATAAAACAATGTTTTAATGTTTAAGTTTGGAATATTAACTGACATGAATGAATGCTATATAAATATTGTTCATGTTAACATAATGTTTATAAATGAAATCTTATTGTAAAGTGTTACTATATATATACTATATATATATATATATATATATATATATATATATATATATATATATATATATATGTATATATATATACATATATATATATATATATATATATGTATATATATATATATATATATATATATATATATATATATATATTATATATATATATATATATATATGTATATATATATATTGTTCTGTGAATGCGATTTTAAAGTCTAGATGATTCGGATTAACCCTTTAACCGCCATTTCCTTTAAAACCTCACTGCCAGAGGGATATTGTGAATGCATGTGCCCGCTGGGCACAGTTTACCTGATGCCACCGGGATGGCGATGGCATTGGTGGCTTGAGCCCGCCATCGCTGCTTGCAGCTATATTTATTAGGGCCCGAGCACCGAGGTGCGAGGACCCTCTTGTATCTGCTTTGTTTTTTATTATTATTATTCTTCTTCTTCTTCTTCTCCCGAATGAATCGCATTTTTGAGGGCTTTAACATGCTCAAAAAGTCATGAAACTTTGCACACTCGTCAAACCTGGTGAAAATTTTTGTCTGATATAGGATTCAGAAGAGGGTGTGGCAAAATGGCTCGACAGCGCCACCTATACCAAGAAAATCAACAGCCTTCCAGCTATGTTTCACGTACATGCACGAAAATTGGCACACATATGTAACACACCAATACCTACAAAAAAGACTCTTGGAGCGAAATTCTAAACCCAACAGGAAGTCGGTTATTTTTAATATTATGAGCATATTTTGTGTAATTTTGGTCATTTCCATGTGTTGTATTTTAACGAACTCCTCCTAGAGAATTCTTCAAATCAACACCAAATTTGGTATGCCTAATCTAAAGGCCTTTGCGATGTTAAATTGCGAAGATCCTGACTTTTCGTTGAAGGGCGTGTCCGTGGCGGCCTGGCGAATTTCGATGATTCGCCATGAAAAATGAAGTTGCTATAACTCATACATACAATGACCAATCTGCCCCAAACTTCACATGTTTGATGAGACTCCGAACCTGAACAGATTGACATGCCCATATTCAGTTATAGTCATAGCGCCACCTATTGGCAACAGGAAGTGACATATTTTACGCTGCGACGAACTACTCCTAGAAATTTTATGACATCAATGTCTTTTTTGTGGTCAGTCTAATCTAAAGGCCTGTGCGATGTTCAGTTGTGAAGATCTTGAGTTTTCGTTAAAAGGCTTGTTCATGGCGCCGCGACGAAGTTCGATGTCTCGCCATGCGAATAAAAGATGTTATAACTCAGGCATAAGATGTCCGATCTTCCCCAAACTTCACATGTGTGATAAGAGTCCTGGCCTGAACAGATCTTCAGGCCAATATTCCACCGGGTGTGGCAGAATGGCTCTATAGCGCCACCTATACACTTTCAACGGAGTGCGCCTCGAGCTATGTTTCACGTACATGTACAAAAATTGGTACACACGTAACACTCCAATACCTACAAAAAAGTCTCTTGGTACGAAATCCGGATCCCAACAGGAAGTCGGTTATTTTGAATTTTCCCTTCAAAATTTCTGTTGTTTTTGCCATTTTCAGGGGTTGTACTTTAACGAACTCCTCCTAGACATTTATTCAGATCAACACCAAACCTGGTCAGTGTAATCTAAAGCCCTTTGCGATAATAAATTGCGAAGGACTTGAGGTTTCGTTAAAGGGCGGGTCCATGGCGGCCTGACAAATTTCGATGTTTCGCCATGAAAAAGGAAGTTGCTGTAACTCAGACATACAATGTCCAATCTGCCCCAAACTTCACATGTTGGATAAGACTCTTGACCTGAACAGATCTACATGCCAATATTCAGTTATAGTCATAGCGCCACCTATTGGCAACAGGAAGTTACATATTTTACACTGCGACAAACTACTCCTTGAAATTTTATGACATCAATGTCTTTTTTGTGGTCAGTCTAATCTAAAGACCTGTGTGATGTTTAGTTGTGAAGATCTTGAGTTTTTGTTAAAAGGTGTGTCCATGGCGCCGTGATGAAGTTCAATGTCTCGCCATGGGAATAAAAGATGTTATAACTCAGGCATAAAATGTCCGATCTTGCCCAAACTTCACTTGTGTGATAAGGGTCCTGGCCTGGACAGATCTGAAGGCCAATATTCCATCGAGTGTGGCAAAATGGCTCAATAGCGCCACCTATACACTTTCAACGGAGTGCGTATACACTTTAAACGGAGTGCGCCTCGAGCTATGTTTCACGTACATGTACAAAAATTGGTACACACATGTAACACTCCAATACCTACAAAAAAGTCTCTTGGTACGAAATCCGGATCCCAACAGGAAGTCGGTTATTTTGAATTTTCCCTTCAAAATTGCTGTTGTTTTTGCCATTTTCAGGGGTTGTACTTTAACGAACTCCTCCTAGACATTTATTCAGATCAACACCAAACTTGGTCAGTGTAATCTAAAGCCCTTTGCGATAATAAATTGCGAAGGACTTGAGGTTTCGTTAAAGGGCGGGTCCATGGCGGCCTGACAAATTTCGATGTTTCGCCATGAAAAAGGAAGTTGCTGTAACTCAGACATACAATGTCCAATCTGCCCCAAACTTCACATGTTGGATAAGACTCTTGACCTGAACAGATCTACATGCCAATATTCAGTTATAGTCATAGCGCCACCTATTGGCAACAGGAAGTTACATATTTTACACTGCGACAAACTACTCCTTGAAATTTTATGACATCAATGTCTTTTTTGTGGTCAGTCTAATCTAAAGACCTGTGTGATGTTTAGTTGTGAAGATCTTGAGTTTTTGTTAAAAGGTGTGTCCATGGCGCCGTGATGAAGTTCAATGTCTCGCCATGGGAATAAAAGATGTTATAACTCAGGCATAAAATGTCCGATCTTGCCCAAACTTCACTTGTGTGATAAGGGTCCTGGCCTGGACAGATCTGAAGGCCAATATTCCATCGAGTGTGGCAAAATGGCTCAATAGCGCCACCTATACACTTTCAACGGAGTGCGTATACACTTTAAACGGAGTGTGCCTTGAGCTATGTTTCACCTACATGTACAAAAATCGGTACACACATGTAACACACCAATATCTACGAAAAAGTATCTTGGTACGAAGTCCGAATCCCAACAGGAAGTCAGTTATTTGGAATTTTCTATGCAAAATTAGTGTTGTTTTGGCCATTTTCAGGGGTTGTACTTTAACGAACTCCTCCTAGATATTTATTCAGATCAACACCAAACTTGGTCAGTGTAATCTAAAGCCTTTTGCGATCTTAAATTGCGAAGATCTTGAGGTTTCGTTAAAGGGCGTGTCCATGGCGGCCTGACAAATTTCATTGTTTCGCCATGAAATAGGATGTTGTTGTAACTCAGGCATAAAATGTCCAATCCTCCCCAAACCTCACATGTTCGATAAAAGTCCTGCCCTGAACACATCTGAAGGCCAATATTCCATTATAATGATAGCGCCACCTGCTGGCAACAGGAAGATTGGCACATATATGGAATAAACATTGATATATTCTACTTATATTTATGAGTTTAAACGCATATTTCTCACCGTTCACCTATTAACTAAAGCCACTCGCTGCCGGTGAGCCCGGGTGCGAGGGCCCGTTCATCGCTGCTTGCAGCTTTAATTATTATTATTATTATTATTATTATTCTTCTTCTCCAAAATGAATCGCATTTTTGAGGGCCTAAACCTGCTCGAAAAGTCATGAAACTTCGCACACAAACCAGAACTGGCGAAAATTTAGGTCTGATATGGGTATCAGAAGTGGGTGTGGCAAAATGGCTCAACAGCGCCACCTATACACGTTCAACGGTGTGCGCCTCGAGCTACGTTTCATGTACATGTATGAAAATCGGTATACACATGTAACTCTCCAATACCTACAAAAAAGTCTCTTGGAGCAAAATCCGAAACCCAACAGGAAGTCGGTTATTACTAATATTATGAGCAAATTTTGTGTCATTTTTGTCATTTCCATGCGTTGTATTTTAACGAACTCCTCCTAGAGATTCATTCAGATCAACACCAAATTTGGTATGCCTAATCTGAAGGCCTTTGCGATGTTAAATTGCGAAGCTTTTGAGTTTTCGTTAATGGGCGTGTCCGTGGTGGCCTGGCGAATTTCGATGATTCGCCATGAAACAGGAAGTTGCTATAACTCAGACATACAATGACCAATCTGCCCCAAACTTCACATGTTTGATGAGACTCCTGATCTGAACAGATTGACATGCCCATATTCAGTTATAGTCATAGCGCCACCTATTGGCAACAGGAAGTGACATATTTTACACTGCGATGAACTACTCCTAGAAATTTTATGACATCAATGTATTTTTTGTGGTCAGTCTAATCTAAAGGCCTGTGCGATGTTAAGTTGTGAAGATCTTGAGTTTTCGTTAAAAGGCGTGTCCATGGCGCTGTCACGAAGTTCGATGTCTCGCCATGGGAATAAAAGATGTTATAACTCAGGCATAAAATGTCCGATCTTCCCCAAACTTCACATGTGTGATAAGAGTCCTGGCCTGAACACATCTGAAGGCCAAAATTCCATCATGTGTGGCAAAATGGCTCGATAGCGCCACCTATACACTTTCAACAGAGTGCGCCTCGAGCTATGTTTCACGTACATGTACAAAAATCGGTATACACATGTAACACACCAATACCTACAAAAAAGTCTCTTGGTTCGAAATCCGAATCTCAACAGGAAGTCGGTTATTTAGAATTTTCTCTGCAAAACTGGCGTTGTTTTTGCCATTTTCAGGGGTTGTACTTTAACGAACTCCTCCTAGAGATTTATTCAGATCAACACCAAACCTGGTCAGTGTAATCTTAAGCCCTTTGCGATGTTAAATTGCGAAGATCTTTAGATTTCGTTAAAGGGCGTGTCCATGGTGGCCTGACAAATTTCGATGTTTCGCCATGAAAAAGGAAGTTGCTGTAACTCAGACATACAATGTCCAATCTGCCCCAAACTTCACATGTTAGATAAAACTTCTGCCCTTAACAGATCTACATGCCCACATTCAGTTATAGTCATAGCGCCACCTATTGGCAACAGGAAGTGACATGTTTTACGCTGCGACAAACTACTCCTATTATTTTTTTGAGATTAACATATATTTTGTGGTCAGTCTAATCTAAATGCCTGTGCAATGTTAACTTTTGGAGATCTTGAGTTTTTGTTAAAGGGCGTTTCCATGGCGCCATGACAAAATTTGATGTCTTGCCACAGCAAGAGAAGTTGTTGTAACTCAAGTATAAAATGTTCAGTCTTCCCCAAACTTCACATGTTTGATAAGAGTCCTGGCCTGAACACATCTGAAGGCCAATATTCCATTATAATGATAGCGCCACCTGCTGGCAACGGTAAGATTGGCACATATATGGGATATACTTTGATATATTCCACTTATATTTAGGACATTAAATGCATATTTCTCAACGTTCACCTTTTTACTAAAGCCACACGATGGCGGTGAGCCCGGGTGCGAGGGCCCGTTCATCGCTGCTTGCAGCTTTAATTAGGGCCCGAGCACCGATGGTGTGAGGACCCTCTTGGAATTGCTCCGTTTATTATTATTATTATTATTATTATTATTCTTCTTCTCTAAGATGAATCGCATTTTTGAGGGCCTAAACATGCTCGAAAAGTCATGAAACTTTGCACACACCTCAGAACTGGCAAAAATTTACGTCTGATATGGGTTTCAGAAGTGGGTGTGGCAAAATGGCTCAACAGCGCCACCTATACACGTTCAACGGTGTGCGCCTCGAGCTACGTTTCATGTACATGTATGAAAATCGGTATACACATGTAACTCTCCAATACTTACAAAAAAGTCTCTTGGAGCAAAATCCGAAACCCAACAGGAAGTCGGTTATTACTAATATTTTGAGCAAATTTTGTGTCATTTTTGTCATTTCCATGCGTTGTATTTTAACGAACTCCTCCTAGAGATTCATTCAGATCAACACCAAATTTGGTATGCCTAATCTGAAGGCCTTTGCGATGTTAAATTGCGAAGCTTTTGAGTTTTCGTTAATGGGCGTGTCCGTGGCGGCCTGGCGAATTTCGATGATTCGCCATGAAACAGGAAGTTGCTATAACTCAGACATACAATGACCAATCTGCCCCAAACTTCACATGTTTGATGAGACTCCTGACCTGAACAGATTGACATGCCCATATTCAGTTATAGTCATAGCGCCACCTATTGGCAACAGGAAGTGACATATTTTACACTGCGATGAACTACTCCTAGAAATTTTATGACATCAATGTATTTTTTGTGGTCAGTCTAATCTAAAGCCCTGTGCGATGTTAAGTTGTGAAGATCTTGAGTTTTCGTTAAAAGGCGTGTCCATGGCGCCGTCACGAAGTTCGATGTCTCGCCATGGGAATAAAAGATGTTATAACTCAGGCATAAAATGTCCGATCTTCCCCAAACTTCACATGTGTGATAAGAGTCCTGGCCTGAACACATCTGAAGGCCAAAATTCCATCAGGTGTGGCAAAATGGCTCGATAGCGCCACCTATACACTTTCAACAGAGTGCGCCTCGAGCTATGTTTCACGTACATGTACAAAAATCGGTATACACATGTAACACACCAATACCTACAAAAAAGTCTCTTGGTACGAAATCCGAATCCCAACAGGAAGTCGGTTATTTAGAATTTTCTCTGCAATATTGGCGTTGTTTTTGCCATTTTCAGGGGTTGTACTTTAACGAACTCCTCCTAGAGATTTATTCAGATCAACACCAAACCTGGTCAGTGTAATCTTAAACCCTTTGTGATGTTAAATTGCGAAGATCTTTAGATTTCGTTAAAGGGCGTGTCCATGGTGGCCTGACAAATTTCGATGTTTCGCCATGAAAAAGGAAGTTGCTGTAACTCAGACATACAATGTCCAATCTGCCCCAAACTTCACATGTTAGATAAAACGTCTGCCCTTAACAGATCTACATGCCCACATTCAGTTATAGTCATAGCGCCACCTATTGGCAACAGGAAGTGACATGTTTTACGCTGCGACAAACTACTCCTATAATTTTTTTGAGATTAACATATATTTTGTGGTCAGTCTAATCTAAAGGCCTGTGCAATGTTAACTTTTGGAGATCTTGAGTTTTTGTTAAAGGCCGTTTCCATGGCGCCATGACAAAATTTGATGTCTTGCCACAGCAAGAGAAGTTGTTGTAACTCAAGCATAAAATGTTCAATCTTCCCCAAACTTCACATGTTCGATAAGAGTCTTGGCCTGAACACATCTGAAGGCCAATATTCCATTATAATGATAGCGCCACCTGCTGGCAACGGTAAGATTGGCACATATATGGGATATACTTTGATATATTCCACTTATATTTAGGACATTAAATGCATATTTCTCAACGTTCACCTTTTTACTAAAGCAACATGATGGCGGTGAGCCCGGGTGCGAGGGCCCGTTCATCGCTGCTTGCAGCTTTAATTATTATTATTCTTCTTCTTCTTCTTCTTCTTCTTCTTCTCCCGAATGAATCGCATTTTTGAGGGCTTTAACATGCTCAAAAAGTCATGAAACTTTGCACACTCGTCAAACCTGGTGAAAATTTTCGTCTGATATAGGATTCAGAAGAGGGTGTGGCAAAATGGCTCGACAGCGCCACCTATACCAAGAAAATCAACAGCCTTCCAGCTATGTTTCACGTACATGCACGAAAATTGGCACACATATGTAACACACCAATACCTACAAAAAAGACTCTTGGAGCGAAATTCTAAACCCAACAGGAAGTCGGTTATTTTTTATATTATGAGCATATTTTGTGTAATTTTGGTCATTTCCATGTGTTGTATTTTAACGAACTCCTCCTAGAGAGTTCTTCAAATCAACACCAAATTTGGTATGCCTAATCTAAAGGCCTTTGCGATGTTAAATTGCGAAGATCCTGACTTTTCGTTGAAGGGCGTGTCCGTGGCGGCCTGGCGAATTTCGATGATTCGCCATGAAAAATGAAGTTGCTATAACTCACACACACAATGACCAATCTGCCCCAAACTTCACATGTTTGATGAGACACCGAAGCTGAACAGATTGACATGCCCATATTCAGTTATAGTCATAGCGCCACCTATTGGCAACAGGAAGTGACATATTTTACGCTCCGACGAACTACTCCTAGAAATTTTATGACATCAATGTCTTTTTTGTGGTCAGTCTAATCTAAAGGCCTGTGCGATGTTCAGTTGTGAAGATCTTGAGTTTTCGTTAAAAGGCTTGTTCATGGCGTCACGACGAAGTTCGATGTCTCGCCATGTGAATAAAAGATGTTATAACTCAGGCATAAGATGTCCGATCTTCCCCAAACTTCACATGTGTGATAAGAGTCCTGGCCTGAACAGATCTTCAGGCCAATATTCCACCGGGTGTGGCAGAATGGCTCTATAGCGCCACCTATACACTTTCAACGGAGTGCGCCTCGAGCTATGTTTCACATACATGTACAAAAATTGGTACACACATGTAACACTCCAATGCCTACAAAAAAGTCTCTTGGTACGAAATCCGGATCCCAACAGGAAGTCGGTTATTTTGAATTTTCCCTTCAAAATTGGTGTTGTTTTTGCCATTTTCAGGGGTTGTACTTTAACGAACTCCTCCTAGAGATTTATTCAGATCAACACCAAACTTGGTCAGTGTAATCTAAAGCCCTTTGCGATAATAAATTGCGAAGGACTTGAGGTTTCGTTAAAGGGCGGGTCCATGGCGGCCTGACAAATTTCGATGTTTCGCCATGAAAAAGGAAGTTGCTGTAACTCAGACATACAATGTCCAATCTGCCCCAAACTTCACATGTTGGATAAGACTCTTGACCTGAACAGATCTACATGCCAATATTCAGTTATAGTCATAGCGCCACCTATTGGCAACAGGAAGTTACATATTTTACACTGCGACAAACTACTCCTAGAAATTTTATGACATCAATGTCTTTTTTTGTGGTCAGTCTAATCTAAAGACCTGTGTGATGTTTAGTTGTGAAGATCTTGAGATTTTGTTAAAAGGTGTGTCCATGGCGCCGTGATGAAGTTCAATGTCTCGCCATGGGAATAAAAGATGTTATAACTCAGGCATAAAATGTCCGATCTTGCCCAAACTTCACTTGTGTGATAAGGGTCCTGGCCTGAACAGATCTGAAGGCCAATATTCCATCGAGTGTGGCAAAATGGCTCAATAGCGCCACCTATACACTTTCAACGGAGTGCGTATACACTTTAAACGGAGTGCGCCTTGAGCTATGTTTCACGTACATGTACAAAAATCGGTACACACATGTAACACACCAATATCTACGAAAAAGTCTCTTGGTACGAAGTCCGAATCCCAACAGGAAGTCAGTTATTTGGAATTTTCTCTGCAAAATTAGTGTTGTTTTGGCCATTTTCAGGGGTTAACGAACTCCTCCTAGATATTTATTCAGATCAACACCAAACTTGGTCAGTGTAATCTAAAGCCTTTTGCGATCTTAAATTGCGAAGATCTTGAGGTTTCGTTAAAGGGCGTGTCCATGGCGGCCTGACAAATTTCATTGTTTCGCCATGAAATAGGATGTTGTTGTAACTCAGGCATAAAATGTCCAATCCTCCCCAAACCTCACATGTTCGATAAAAGTCCTGCCCTGAACACATCTGAAGGCCAATATTCCATTATAATGATAGCGCCACCTGCTGGCAACAGGAAGATTGGCACATATATGGAATAAACATTGATATATTCTACTTATATTTATGAGTTTAAACGCATATTTCTCACCGTTCACCTATTAACTAAAGCCACTCACTGCCGGTGAGCCCGGGTGCGAGGGCCCGTTCATCGCTGCTTGCAGCTTTAATTAGGGCTCAAGCCTGGAGGGCGAGAGCCCTATTGTTTTCCTTAGGATTATTAGGGCTCAAGCCCAAAGGGCGAGAGGCCTATTGTTTTCCTTAGGATTATTTTTTATTATTAGGGCTCAAGCCTGGAGGGCGAGAGCCCTATTGTTTTCCTTAGGATTATTTTTTTTTTTCTTTTTCTTTATTCTTCTAATTTTTTTCCAAGGTTTCGGGGGCTTTTGGGGTCCTTAACATACTCAAAAACTCTTGAAAATTGGCACACACCTTGGAACCTGCGGCCATTAGGGCCGGGCAGAGTCTGATACACGGGCGTGGCACAGGGGCTCTACAGCGCCCCCTGTAGTACTGAGGGCCATATATCATCCATACTTGCACGTATACATATGAAACTTGGTACATATATATAACTCATCAAACCAAACAACTTTCACACTGCATGTCATAAGCTCCGCCCAACAGGAAGTTGGCTATTTAGGGTTTTATGAAAAACACATGCTCTGGAATTTGATATACTCCTCTGAGGAACTCCACCCGTTCACCTCAAAACTCGGTGAACACGATCTCAAGACATTGGGGATGCTAAATTGCGAAGAGATTTTTGATATCTCGAACGGTTTGCCCGTGGCGAGGCGTTGAAATTATGGCGAGAAATGAGAAACAGGAAATGTATAATAACATCCACATACATTTGCTGAATTTGATCAAACTTAATTTGTTTGTTCGTTGTATGATACCGATCGTATATATGTGACTTTTAGGAGTCAAAGTTATAGCGCCACCAACTGGCAGCAGGAAGTGAATCATTTTCAGAACGCTTTGAATTCAGCATCTTATTTTTACTCGATTTGCTTCAAACTTCATCAGAATAATGACAAAACACGGCCGAAGACAATCTGTCGTGGGGATATTTATATCTAATATAGTGTTGCCATGGCAACGTGTCAAACTGGAATGTTCTGTTCTGGTGATTTTTAGGCAGATAACTAGCTCAGATTTACATGAAACTCGAAACACATATCAGTATTAGTGATAGCTAAACCATGGCAAAAGCTTTTAAAAGGGCGTGGAAGAGGCACTCTATAGCGCCACCTTTTGTCAAAAGTGGGGGGATTAGTTTTAGCTACAGACACCAAACTTGGTACATAAATTGTTCTTATCAAGACGGACAACTTTCTAATTCGCAGTCATAAGCTACGACCAACAGGAAGTTGGCTATTTTGACTTGAATATGGATTTTTGGGAATTTTCTTTTGTGAATTAATGCATACTCCTCCCAGGGGAAGTACACTATACACACCAAACTTTGTCTACACTAAGAAAAACCATTGAGGAACTTAAATTGCGAACGGATTTTGGTTAGCTTGAACGGTTTTGTCGTGGTGAATTTTTGAAATGACAGTAAAAAGGGAAACATTAATTGTCTTGTATGTTTAAATTGCAGCTTCCAAACACTTCAAAGCATTTTTTCATACAAAGATCAAATCATTCTGAGGAAATATGCATAGTTTCACGACTTTACAACACTGTATGGATAAAAGAAAATTAAAAAACTGTCAGACTTCTCAACTTACATGATCTCACTCTGGCCACCCTGTCTGTGTGAGGGAAGGGAGGGGGAGAGGGAGGGGGAGTGTGAGGGGGTTGGTGACTGTGACAGTGTGTGTGGACTGTAGGGAGGGGCTGTCTGGCAGAGAGAGAGAGAGAGAGACCTAATCATCCCTTTAATAATCAGGAAAAAAAAAATCTGTATTTTAAATTGTTATTGTTGTTGCTAATGGTGGTGTTTTTTCCTTTCATTACAGGTTAAGAAATCTCTTAGGCCTTATCCTTTTCTGACAGTTTTAGGGATTTAAAAACATCCTAAGAACCCTAATTTGTGCTGCAAATAATAATTTCAAACTCATTTGATACTGACCTATGACAACCTGTGACGTGACATGACATTTATTAATCTCATTGATGTAACAGTAAAACTCTTCAACTGACAGATTAAGCTGCAATGCAAGCAAAACTATTTCACAAATGCTTATAGGTCATTAAAATCATTACAAAACACTAATACATTATTTAAGGATTTGGTAACACTGTAAAATAATGTCTAATTTGTTAACATTAGTATATGCAATGGTAACACTTTATAATAATTGCACTCATTAGCTAAGCATTAGTAAATAGTTCATGATTATAAAGCCTTTTCCCTTAATAATAGTCATTATTAAGCAGTAATACATCTATAAATAAATTGTTCTTGGTTTAAAAGCACATATATTACAAAGGAGATTAAAGTCTCAGTTGTCTTATAAAATAAATAAATAAACACAACCCAGTTTGATTCAGAATTCAGAAATATTTATTTCAAGATGCAATAAAAGGAAACTGTACACTTGAATAGCTTTTATGCGATTCTTGAAGGATTAGCATCACCTCCTCTTGTAAGATGGTTTGAGGAATATATCTTCGAGATTGTACCGCCGCTCCCTATATGCATAGTATGCAGTCTTCGTAGGGCAACAACTCCCAGAGGGGGCACCATCCCAGTTGCTCAAAAAAAAAAAAAAAAAAACATGCGCCATTCTCCCATCCGCGCTCACGACCGCTCACACCTCATGTTTGCGGATGAATGTTCGTAATTGATGGATGGACATCTATGCCTGGGTATAGGACATCAGCAATCCGGCACAGAGAAAAGAAAACTAAAGAAAATAAAACAGGCATAAAGTTGTCTTGACATTGGACTTTCTAGAGTCTCAAATTTAGGGACCGTCTCTAAAGTTACATGTGATATTGATATACACTTTTCTAACGTCAGTAGCATTTGAAGAGAATGACTTACAGTCATAAAAACAACTGTAATTGTTCATCTAGGTGACAGCTATAATGCACAATTAAATTGAATGTTTGATATTTATTACAACAAACTGTAAGTCATATGTAAATTATGCTACTTTTTCACATGGGCTCAAATGCAAATTTGAAGCTCAATAGCATTTGAGAAGAAAGACTTGCAGTCATAAAACAATTGTAATGTGTTCATATAGGTGTCAGCTACAATGCACACCTTATACATTTTTTATAGATATTAAAATAAAGTGTTACTAAAGTTATATATATTGTTCTGTGTATGTGATTTCAAAGTCTAGATTGGTCGGATTAACCCTTTAACTGCCGCATCCCTTAAAACTTGATTGTCAGAGGGTTACTGTAAATGCTTATGCCCGCTGGGCACAGTTTTCCCGATGCCACCGGGGTGGCGTTGCACTGATGGCTTGAGCCCGACATCGCTGCTTGCAGCTATATTTAGGGCCCGAGCACCGATGGTGTGAGGACCCTCTTGGAATTGCTCCGTTTATTATTATTAGGGCTCAAGCCTGGAGGGCGAGAGCCCTATTGTTTTCCTTAGGATTATTTGTTATTATTATTATTATTATTATTATTATTATTTATTATTATTATTTTTCTTCAAGGTTTCGGGGGCTTTTGGGGCCCTTAACATGCTTAAAAAGTCTTGAAAATTGGCACACACATTGGAACCTGCGGCCATTAGGGCCGGGCAGAGACTGATACACGGGCGTGGCACAGGGGCTCTACAGCGCCCCCTGGAATATGGAGGGCCATATATCATACATACTTGTACGTAGACGTACGAAACTAGGTACACGTATAGAACTCATCAATACAAACAACTTTCGTATTGCATATCATAGGCTCCGCCCAACAGGAAGTTGGCTATTTAGGGTTTATTATTCATATTTGTCGTCAAAGTTGTGGGGGCTTTTGGAGTCCTTAACATACTCAAAAACTCTTGAAAATTTGCACACACCTTTGGATCTGTGGCCTTTAGGAGCCTGCAGAGGTTGGGACCCGGGCGTGGCACAGGGGCTCTACGGCGCCCCCTGGAACACAGTCATAAATGTTGATGTATAGCTCACACATACTTGCACGTATTAATATGAAACTCAGTACACATATAGATCTCATCGTGCCGAACAACTTGCGTATTGCATGTCATAGGCTCCGCCCAACAGGAAGTCAGCTATTTAGAGTTATGTAAAAAGCGCATGCTCTGGAATTTGATATACTTGTCATAGGTTTTTTACTCGATTGCCACCAAACTCGGTCAACATGATCTCAAGACATTGGGGATGAAAAATTGCCAGGGGATTTTTGATATCTCGAACGGTTTGCTCGTAGCGAGGCGTTGAATTTATGGCGAGAATTGAGAAACAGGAAGTGTCTAATACCATCCACATACATTTCCTAATTTTAATCAAACTTCATCAGATTATTCATTGTATGATGTCGATCGCATATATGTGATTATTAGGAGTCAAAGTTATAGCGCCACCAACTGGCAGCAGGAAGTGTGTCATTTTCAAAATGCTTTGAATTCAGCATCTTATTTTTACTCGATTTGCTTCAAACTTCATCAGAATAATGTTAAAACACAGCCGATATAAATCTGCTGGGGGGATATTGATATCTAAAAATATTGTTGCCGTGGCAACATGTCAAACTGGAATACTTCTCAGGTGATTTTGAGGCATATAACAGGCTTAGAATTTCATCAAACTCAGAACACATATCAGTATTAGTGACAGCTAGACACTGGCAAAAGTTCATACGAGGGCGTGGAAGAGGCACTCTATAGCGCCACCTTTTGTCAAAAGTGAGGGGGTTAGTTTTAGCTACAGACACCAAACTCAGTACAAAAATTGTTCTTATCAAGACGGACAACTTTCTAATTCACAGTCATCAGCTACGACCAACAGGAAGTCGGCTATTTTGATTTGAATGTGTATTGTTTTTTACATTTAGCTGTGAATTAATGCATACTGCTCAGAGGAGAGTAACACTATACACACCAAACTTGGTCTACATGTTGAAAAAACATTGAGGAACTTAAATTGTGAATGGGTTTTGGATAGCTTGGATGGTTTTGTTGTGGTGATTTTTAAAATGACAATAAAGATGGAATTATTAATTTTCCTGCATTTTTAAATTCCAAACACTTCAAAACCTTTTTTCATACAGAAAAAAAGTTATTCTGAGTAAATATGCATAGTTTCATGACTTTACAACACTGTATGGATAACAGAAAATTAAAAAACTGTCAGACATCTCATATCACTCTGTCCATCTGTTTGAGTGTGTGTGCTTAGACTTCCATTGTCTGAGAGAAATAGCGCCCCTACAGGTGCAGTTACCGGACTAAAAAAGGTAGGAGACTGTCTTTTGGTTTCGATTTTAAATCGGTTAAAATACAAATAAATACTTGGATTTAATTCACAATGACAAGCTAAACCAACATATATGATTATTAGCGGGTCAGGGCTCATTAATAATTGATGTGTGGTCAGTGATACGTGAGAAACACGAGAGATGAATCACCGCTCTGAGCAGGAGCTTGTGGAATGATGAGCTCAGAAAAAACGAGTTTATTCTTGTTTTATAGCTATTAAAAATAAAGTATTGCAGCGATATCACACAATTCACCAATTAGAGCACACCAAGAGCTAAATTAAGATGTTTTTGAACTGTTTGTGTGAAAATTAAATATTTGCAGCTGCCTATCTGAAATCACTGCCTCCGATCAGCGCGCACAGTGTCACAAGTTCAAAACTAACGAATTTATTCTTGTTTAAGAGCTTTATAAAATAAATTATTGCCATAAATGCACACAATACATCCATTATAACACAACACGAGCTAAATGCAGGTGTTTGTGACCCGTTTAAGTGTGCAAGACTGTTTGAAAGCGCGACTGGCAGAATAACATATATCTCTCGAGCTGCAGGATTCTGCCTTTCGTCGTAAGAACGAACACATCACGGACAAGATTATTTCAAAATACATAATAGCTTGGCTAATATAAACGAAAACAGCCACGTGAACATAAACTGTTGAGAATTAAATCTGAAGTGGATCTACTGGATTTGAATATTAAGTGACCGCATATATACCAGCTGCTTCTGTCTTCAATTTTAATCTATATAAAAAATTAAACTCATTCATCTTGGCTGCTTTTTTAATGTGTGTACGTATTTATTTATTATTTTGCTCTAACAAGACTTAATCTATATTTAATTAAATCAATTACATTTTATTTTACATTTGATTTGTCCATTTCTGCATCTAAACGCCTAAAAACCTAAAACATGCTCTATTATACTATTGTTAGCAATTTCTTTATCGTCCAATTTATCTGGTGTACACACTTTTATTTTCATAATAAACTCGTTTGTTAGATTATACACAGTTATAGTGGTCTATAATAAATATTGACAGGTTTTATTCAAGATGTTTAGAATGATCGCCGTAGGCTAATTTTTTTAAATGTAAATCCAAAAAAAAAAACATTGGAAAATAATAACTTGTACTTTTTTATACATTTTGTATAGTTTCATAGTTTATGCATTATAGTTATAAAAACAAACAAATTTAGCCACTCACATAGAAATGTTGGGCCTTATCCTTTTCTGACAGTTTTAGGGATTTTTAAAAATCCTAAAAAACCTTATTTGTGCTGCAAATAATAATTTCAAACTATTTGATACTGACCTCTGACATCCTGTGACATGATATTTATTTGAATTTACATAATCTCATGGATGTAACAGTAAATCTGTTCAGCTCACAGATCAAGACTAAGCTGTAATGCAAGCAGAACTTTCACAAATGCTTGTAGTTCAATAAAATCATTACAAAACACTTACAAATCATTGAAAGGATTTATTAACACTGTAAAATAATGTCTAATTTGTTAACATTAGCAAATGCATTGATAACACTTTATAATAACTGCACTCATTAGTAAATAGTCAGTTCATGCTTCATAAAGCCTTGTCCCAATATTAATAGTCAGTAGTAAGCAGTTTATAAATACAGCTATAAATAGCTCATTTATTAAAAAGGAGAGTAAAGGGTCAGTTATCTTCCTATGAAAAAAATAAAAAATAAAAAAATAAACAAACAACAACACAGATTGATACAGAACTCAGAAATGTTATTGTGGATTTATGATAAACTCAGCCTGTAAATGAATTCATTCTCCTCCAAGAAGACACAAGTAGTTCACACCAAACTTTTTTAACATGAAGCCATATACTGAAGATGTTAAATTGCGAATGGGTTTAGGATACCTTAAATGGTGTGGCCATAGAGATTTATTAAAGTAACATAAAAAAATACAATAGTTATTTTACTATATCTTTAAACATTTTAATTCCAACTCTTCATAATTTTTTATATACGTAGAAGTCATCATTTGAAGGAAGCACAGTAAGTTTCATAGCTTTATCATTTTCAAGAGCCAGCATAAAATTAAAACTATCATAACATATAAATCAAGCTTGCAATTCTTAGTACCAATAATGGCCACCAGATGGAGCTATAGGATCACTTTTAAATAATTATTGTAGAAACAAGTATGATTTAAATCATTTATAGATATCTTTCAAAGAAAAATAATATGAATTTTATGTATTTTACTGATAAAATGACCCTCACTTTATTAGAATAACAAGCTGAAGTATTGTGAACTGTATATTAAGAATAATTCTTTATAGGCTTTATGGACAGATACGTTTTGAGTGACTCTTGAAGGATCAGCCCCACATCCTCTTTTACCACTGTTTAAAGAATGTATCTTACAGTACAGGTGCGGGTGAATTTTGAATGGCTTGAATGGTTTTGTCGTGGTGATTTTTTGAAATAACAGTAAAAAAGTAACCAGTAAATGTCTTTTATTTTTTTAAGTGCAGCTTCTAAACACTTCAAAAAAATGTACACATAGAAGACAAGTCATTCTGAGCAAATATGCATAGTTTCATGACTATACAACACTATATGGATGATAGAAAATTAAAAAACTATCATACATCTGATGTCACTCTGTCCCTCAGTCACTGTGGGTAATGTGTGTGTGTGTGTGTGTGTGTGTGTGTGTGTGTGTGTTAAGTGAATTAGGTGTGAAACTATCAGGGAGCATTTAGTCTCCAGTGCCAACATTTTACAAAACTGCCACTTTCCTGGAGTCTCAGAATTACAATGTGTCAGGTTCTGAGAGATCTAAGATTCCAAAAAATGATTTAATTAGAATACCATGAAGTATTGTGAAATACTATATATTAAGACTTTATATATAGGCTTTATGAACAGATTAGAGTGACTCGTGAAGGACCAGCACCACCTACTCTTGTCCGATGGTTTGAGGAATATATCTTCCAGAATCCGGGATTAAGATTTAGGAGCTCATTTTTATTCCACCTCCTTTCCTGAAAGTTTGTCTTGCAGAAGTGACTAAAAATTAATCTTCACATTAATTCCTAATTATTTTGCAATTATTTTTGTCAGTTCTTCTCGACCTGTTTTTTTTTTCTTCTTCTTTTCTGACCTCATGACCCAGTCAGCATTTTTGTACAATGGTCAAGTCTTAACTTATCCATTTCTGTATTGCATTTGTGTTTGATATTTCTCATGGGTATTTCATAATTTTCGACTTTGAGTTAAAACAGTTTGAGTTAAAACTCTTTTTTAGCGCATTTCATCTGTAAAAGAAAACATGCCTAATGATTCTGCACACATGAATATAAGGAGTTTTTCTCTTCCAGCTTTCCTGGACTATTGTATAGCACTCATAAATGATTAAATAAAAAATAATGGTTGTTATTAAGATTGATATGGTTTGGAATTGGTAAAATGTGCTTGGAAAAAAATCACAATAAAACAATGTTTTAATGTTTAAGTTTGGAATATTAACTGACATGAATGAATGCTATATAAATATTGTTCATGTTAACATAATGTTTATAAATGAAATCTTATTGTAAAGTGTTACTATATATATATATATATATATATATATATATATATATATATATATGTATATATATACACATATATATATATATATATATATATATGTATATATATATATATATGTATATATATATATATATATATATATATATATATATATATATATATATATATATATATGTATATATATATATTGTTCTGTGAATGCGATTTTAAAGTCTAGATGATTCGGATTAACCCTTTAACCGCCATTTCCTTTAAAACCTCACTGCCAGAGGGATATTGTGAATGCATGTGCCCGCTGGGCACAGTTTACCTGATGCCACCGGGATGGCGATGGCATTGGTGGCTTGAGCCCGCCATCGCTGCTTGCAGCTATATTTATTAGGGCCCGAGCACCGATGGTGTGAGGACCCTCTTGGAATTGCTCCGTTTATTATTATTATTATTATTATTATTATTATTATTATTATTAGGGCCCGAGCACCGATGGTGTGAGGACCCTCTTGGAATTGCTCCGTTTATTATTATTATTATTAGGGCTCAAGCCTGGAGGGCGAGAGCCCTATTGTTTTCCTTAGGATTATTTTTTATTATTATTATTATTATTATTATTATTTTTTTTTTTTTCTAACGTTACGGGGGCTTTTGGGGCCCTTAACATGCTTAAAAAGTCTTGAAAATTGGCACACACATTGGAACCTGCGGCCATTAGGGCCGGGCAGAGACTGATACACGGGCGTGGCACAGGGGCTCTACAGCGCCCCCTGGAATATGGAGGGCCATATATCATACATACTTGTACGTAGACATACGAAACTCGGTACACATATAGAACTCATCAATACAAACAACTTTCGTATTGCATATCATAGGCTCCGCCCAACAGGAAGTTGGCTATTTAGGGTTTATTATTCATATTTGTCGTCAAAGTTGTGGGGGCTTTTGGAGTCCTTAACATACTCAAAAACTCTTGGAAATTTGCACACACCTTTGGATCTGTGGCCTTTAGGAGCCTGCAGAGGTTGGGACCCGGGCGTGGCACAGGGGCTCTACGGCGCCCCCTGGAACACAGTCATTAATATTGATGTATAGCTCACACATACTTACACGTATTAATATGAAACTCAGTACACATATAGATCTCATCGTGCCGAACAACTTGCGTATTGCATGTCATAGGCTCCGCCCAACAGGAAGTCAGCTATTTAGAGTTATGTAAAAAGCGCATGCTCTGGAATTTGATATACTTGTCATAGGTTTTTTACTCGATTGCCACCAAACTCGGTCAACATGATCTCAAGACATTGGGGATGAAAAATTGCCTGGGGATTTTTGATATCTCGAACGGTTTGCTCGTAGCGAGGCGTTTAATTTATGGCGAGAATTGAGAAACAGGAAGTGTCTAATACCATCCACATACATTTCCTAATTTTAATCAAACTTCATCAGATTATTCATTGTATGATGTCGATCGCATATATGTGACTATTAGGAGTCAAAGTTATAGCGCCACCAACTGGCAGCAGGAAGTGTGTCATTTTCAAAATGCTTTGAATTCAGCATCTTATTTTTACTCGATTTGCTTCAAACTTCATTAGAATAATGTTAAAACACAGCCGATATAAATCTGCTGGGGGTATATTGATATCTAAAAATATTGTTGCCGTGGCAACATGTCAAACTGGAATACTTCTCAGGTGATTTTGAGGCATATAACATGCTTAGAATTTCATCAAACTCAGAACACATATCAGTATTAGTGACAGCTAGACACTGGCAAAAGTTCATAAGAGGGCGTGGAAGAGGCACTCTATAGCGCCACCTTTTGTCAAAAGTGAGGGGGTTAGTTTTAGCTACAGACACCAAACTCAGTACAAAAATTGTTCTTATCAAGACGGACAACTTTCTAATTCACAGTCATCAGCTACGACCAACAGGAAGTCGGCTATTTTGATTTGAATGTGGATTGTTTTTTACATTTAGCTGTGAATTAATGCATACTGCTCAGAGGAGAGTAACACTATACACACCAAACTTGGTGTACATGTTGAAAAAACATTGAGGAACTTAAATTGTGAATGGGTTTTGGATAGCTTGGATGGTTTTGTCGTGGTGATTTTTTTAAATGACAATAAAGATGGAACTATTAATTTTCCTGCATTTTTAAATTCCAAACACTTCAAAACCTTTTTTCATACAGAAAAAAAGTTATTCTGAGTAAATATGCATAGTTTAATGACTTTACAACACTGTATGGATAACAGAAAATTAAAAAACTGTCAGACATCTCATCTCACTCTGTCCCTCTGTTTGAGTATTATGTGCTGAGACTTACATTGTCTGAGAGAAAATGCGCCCCTACAGGTTCAATTCCTGAAAGGGAAATTCGACTGAAAGGGAGGAGACTCTCTTTTAGTTTCATTTTTAAATCGGTTAAAATACAAATAAATACTTAGATTTAATTCACACTGACAAGCTAAACCAACATATATGATTATTACCGGTTCAGGGCTCATGGATAAATTATTTCTGGCCAGAGATACGTGAGAAATAGGAGAGATGAATCACCGCTGTGACCACGAGCGTCTGGAGTAAAGAGCTCAGAGAAAACGAATTTATTCCTGTTTTAAAGCTTTTAAAAATAAAGTATTGCAGCGATATCACACAATTCACCAATTAGAGCACACCAAGAGCTAAATTAAGATGTTTTTGAACTGTTTGTGTGAAAATGATATATTCGCGGCTGCCTATATCTGAAATCACTGCCTCTGATCAGCGCGCACAGTGTCACAAGTTCAAAACTAACGAATTTATTCTTGTTTAAGAGCTTTTTAAAATAAATTATTGCCATAAATGCACACAATACATCCATTATAACACAACACGAGCTAAATGCAGGTCTTTTGTGACCCGTTTAAGTGTGCAAGACTATTTGAAAGCGCGACTGGCAGAATAACATATATCTCTCGAGCTGCAGGATTCTGCCTTTCGTCGTAAGAACGAACACTTCAAGGACAAGATTATTTCAAAATACATAATAGCTTGGCTAATATAAACGAAAACAGCCACGTGAACATAAACTGTTGAGAAATAAATCTAAAGTGGATCTACTGGAATTTAATATTAAGTGACCGCATACCAGCTGCTTCTGTCTTCAATTTTAATCTATATAAAAAATTAAACTCATTCATCTTGGCTGCTTGTTTAATGTGTGTACGTATCTATTTATTATTTTGCTCTAACAAGACTTAATCTATATTTAATTAAATCAATTACATTTTATTTTACATTTTATTTTTCCATTTCTGCATCTAAACGCCTAAAAACTATTGTATACTATTGTTAGCAATTTCTTTATCGTCCAATTTATCCGGTGTACACGCTTTTATTTTCATAATAAACTTGTTTGTTAGATTATACACAGTTATAGTGGTCTATAATAAATATTGACAGGTTTTATTCAAGCTGTTTAGAATGATTGCCTTAGGCTAATTTTTTAAAATGTA
>NC_068372.1:3383008-3417880 GCF_023724105.1 Carassius gibelio
ATATATATATATATATATTATGACAACAAATGATTAATATAGCATGAAAGTAGGCCATTCAAAACACTGTATTGTCATTTAAAATAGTGAGTTTGACCTTTTTGACAACATGCAACAATTCAACATTATAAAATGGAAGGTTATCATGGAAAATTATCTCACGGATTAATCTGTATTCAGTGTTTTGTGGTAAAAATCATTATCAAGAATGTAAAGTTTAGCTTTGTTCCACATTTTTATGCATAGCCCTGTTGTACAGCAGAATTGTTCGACAAAAGAAGGATTTTCTAAATTGTTACAATAACGTTACTCAGTTGATAATGTATAATATATATTTAATAACAATTGTTTGATCTGTGAAGCTGATAATCTACATTTTCGGAAAGCTAAGCAATAAGCATTGATATTTGACAAAAAGAAACAAATGACTAGTTTTTGTTTTTGTTTTTGTACCCTATTCTTGGTAAGGGCCAGGTCCGATCTCAGTTAGCATGTGAATGGTGTGTGTGTTGTTACAGTCTGTCCTCATGCACCGGTGGATCATGTCCCTGCCTTCTGAGAACACATTTAACTCTGACTAGAAACTGTGTGAAGGCAACAGCTGCTGAGAAGAAAAGAGATACAAAAACACCTCGTCTGTCTCGTGTATTACACCAGGCAAAAGTGAAAATCAGGCAAAACTGAGAAAAGTGTAACAGTCATCTGTTTCGCTTTTACATTGCCCAAACACGATTTGCTTTAGAATACTTGAACAAAAATAAGCATTTAAATAGACCTAGTTTTGTGGATTAAAAAAAAAGCCATTGCAAATGAATGTACACCAACAAAAGAACATGTCTTTTTGAATCTGTGTTATATTGAAACCATGTTATCATTTGAAAAACCTTGGAGTGCAATGTACACATAATGATGTGTGAAACTAATCATTAGTATCAGATTAGTATAGCATGGCTGTACCATGGTACCATCACTTCTTTGTAAAGGATGTGTTGTTGTTGATCTTTCACCCGAATACCAGTGTCTGCAATCGTCAGACCTGCAATAGTTGGCCTACATCTCTTTAGAAATCAGTGGTTGATGATTCATTAGTGCACATTATTCTAAATGAAACTAAAATAACTTCATAATCTTTCTTTTAATGTAATAACTTAGCCGTGTTGGTTAATTGTGGCATGAAACAGCCACTTTTCACGTTTTTTTTTTTTTTCTTTTCGTCATTACATAGGGAAATGCAATGGGTTTTGAATTCCATTCAGAATGATCTGCAGTATATATGAAATTTAGTAAAGTGAAGAAAAAAAAGGTTTCGTGTGTTGTGATGTGAAAGACAGCAGAAGATATTTCTCACACACTCATGAAATAAAGAAATAAAATCACTGACATAGCATCTACAATAATAATATCATGCCATCTGTAATAAAGAATTATTCATTTTTTGTCTAAATGACATATTTAAGGTGCTGTTCTCGAGCCTATCCCTCTTCCTCAATGCCTGAATAAAAATGTGTTAATGTGATATCTTGTTTTAGCTAAATGTTAGTTCACCTAAACGTGAAAGTTATGTCATCATTTATTCACTCCCAAGTTGTTCCAAACCTGAATGACCTTCAATCTTCTGTAAAACACAAAAGAAGATATTTTGAAGAACACTGGCTACCAAACAACACTGAAGCCCACTGACGTGCATTGTATGAACAATAAACTTTGACACATTTCTCAAAATATCTTCTTTTGCGTTTAACAGACAAATTGTTTTGCAATAACATGAGGGTAAGTAAATAAAAATGATCCTTTTTGGGGTAAAGTATCCCAGTCAAGACATTCTTAAGGACTAAATGTTATGCTAAGCTAATAAGCTAAGCTAACTGAAAACACACAAAGTGAAATGTTTAATTTGAAAACGTTTAGCTTTAGGCATATAGCCTAATGTTACATGTAACTTAAATGACAAATTCATTTTTTGTAATTAAGAAAAAATACATGATAAAGTCATTTTATATCATTTCTAATAAGGCACTGAATTTGATAAGAAAAATTTGTCTCAGGAAATACAATGGCTTTGGGGTGACAGGATCTCACACAATGACTAACAGAAACCAGCCGAAAAGGGAAGTCGTTTAAGAGGTGGTTGATCAAAGATTAAAAAGGCAGTATTGCTCTTCAATACTGAAAAAGCAGACAAGACTTTCACACTGAGGACTCACAGAGACAAGCCGCTGCTATCAGCCTCACAGCATCGTACGGAGGCTGACAGGTTGGGTAGAACGCTTCCACCAGGTAGTTGGCAAACGTCAGCGAGATGACCGCCTGGCTAGCCGGCTCGACCAGCAGGATGGACGTCCACAGACGAATGAAAGCAAGGAAACCCCCAAAAGCCTCCAGGATGTACACGTAACTAGCGCCAGACTTTGTAATAGTGGTTCCAAGTTCTGCATAACACAGTGCACCAAACACAGAAAAGATGCCACCGAGAGCCCAGATGACCAGCGAAAGGCCGTAGGAGGCGCTGTGCATCAGCACACCCTTTGGCGACACAAAAATGCCTGAGCCAATCATGTTGCCCACAATTAAGCAGATGCCATTAGTGAGAGAAATCTCCCTCCTCATGATCATCTTCTCCTGCGGCGGGTCTAGACCATTGCAGGCTCCAGCCGGTTTCTTTACGTCCAGGTCTCTCCGTGACCCTGGACAGAGTTTTTGGGCTAAAGACATCAGTTTCTTCATGCTGAAGACACAAGAAGTTAACAGTTATTACATTTGTAATTACTGGTACAACTCGTTAAAGGGGGGGGTGAAATGCTATTTCATGCATACTGAGTTTTTTACACTGTTAAAGAGTTGGATTCCCATGCTAAACATGGACAAAGTTTCAAAAATTAAGTTGTACGTTTAAAGTAATATTTTTGTTCCAAAAATACTCCTTCCGGTTTGTCACAAGTTTCGGAAAGTTTTTTTCGAGTATGGGTCTGTGTGACGTTAAATGGAGCGGAATTTCCTTATATGGGTCCTGAGGCACTTCTGCCAGAAGAGAAGAGACATTCACTGATCAGAGCGAGAGCGTTGCGAATTGTCACAAAAGAAGTATGTTTTTGGTTGCCAGGGCAAGACAACCCTGCACAGATTACCAAAAAAAAAAAAAAAAAACAGCATTAAGGGACCAGTGGATGGAGTTTATTTTTACAGAGCATCAACGGAGTTGTGCAAGTGTTTTTATTTGTTCCCCTGCATTTCGAAGATGCTTGTTTTACAAACAAGGCCCAGTTTGATGCCGGATTTGCACATTGTTTATTTCTTAAGGATAATGCAGTCCCAACGAAAAAGGGTCACGATCGTGTGTTGGAACCACAGGCGGTGAGTAAAACTGCTTCAAATATCTCTGTGTTGTTAACTTAACTATCGGCGCGTAAGCACATCAAGTAAACCTTGTACACCTTAAAAAAAAAAAAAGACGACATAAAGTGGAACTTAGTCTTTTTCCAAAACCGCTAAGCAAATATATACAGTTTCAATAACGTTATATACCACATAGAGACGTCCTGCTGTAGTCATTGCTGCTGCTGCTTTCGTTCAGTTTCAGCCTCGGGATCTGATTCTGGATCATAAATAAACGGCTGAATCTGACTGTTAGCCATGGTTTGTTTTGGATGATGGTTTTTTTTTCCTCACGGTAATGTCACAACTTCCAAACGCTCTCAACGCAAAAGCCTACTCGTGCTCGTGATTCTTTAGCTCCGCCCACGCGTCACGCCTCCAGACGCTCGTGTTTTTTTCACAGACTATTTATCTCTTATAAATATAATAAAACTAAAGACTTTTTGGAGATATGAAGGATGCAGTACTCTATAGGTACCCAAGATTAACAGGAGATTGAGTGAAAACGAGCATTTCACCCCCCCACCCCCCCCCCCTTTAAACACAATTTTGATTATGTTTATGGTGGTTTTGTTTAGCATTAACAACCCAGACACAGCATTGTTTCGACTGTTGTTTCTTATTAATTTGCACAATGCAAAATTACTTTGAGAACAACATTTTGTCTTCATATCGGTCTATATTAATTGTTACCACATTTAGAATGGAACAAATTTGTGATTGGCACTGAAAGCACAATATGTAAGATTGCTTGATTAAAATACCCCAAAAACACAAAAACAGTGTTATGTATTTTGCTGATTTGTGTACTTACATAAATCTCAAATATGTTGATGAATGTTCAAATCCAGAGAAATAAGCAATTTTAACTAGTGACACGGACCATGTCCATAGTGTCATGGTGTCGCCTGTCAATGATGTCATAACCCTTCGATTTCTGGTTTCGTTTTGTAGAAGACTTTAATGTGTTTGTGCGTTTTAATAGATCAGCGACGACTACACAGAGTAAGATTATAAATGAACCTGCAAATGTATGTATAATGATGAAACAGCTACGCCTTTATCTCTTTATTTTTAATACACGCCCTCCAGCGGCAAAAAATACATATTGTGCCTTTAAATATTGGTAACACTTTACGATAAGATTCCATCTGTTAATATTAGTTACATTATTCAGCACTAACAGTGAAAAATATTTCTGCAGAATTTATTTATGATATATTAATATTAACATTTACTAATGCATTATTAAAATCAAAAGTTGTCTCTGATAATATTATTTAATGGACCTGAGCTGAATGAACTAACAAAGAACAGTTATATTTTAGATCAGTAATATGTATGTTTATTAACATTAGCAAAGTTTAAGATATAATGTACAGTAACAAACATATCGCTCAGTGTTAGTTAATGCATTAACTTACATTAACTAATGGGACGTTACTGTAAAGTCCCCAAACATATTACATGCAAAATATTCCAGATTAACGAGTGGATTAACGAGTTACAAAGTTGGTATAGACTACTTATCACAACATTGTCAATCGCAAATGCTAATTTATTCAAAAGTCACTACCGAACTACCTACAGAAGCTTAATTTGCGGAGGATGAAGAGAAAGCACCCATTTGGTAAATGAGCCAGTAGTGAGAAATAATAACTTTTAAGTAGGGTCCGGTGCCATTTCGATACTTCTAAAATGGTACTGGTGTTTGAACCGATACTTTAAAAAAAAGAGCCACAAAAAAAACTATGGATAACATTAAATAACATTACAAATATTTAAAATAAATCCATAGATTTCACCTTGGACGCTCTCATTTCTCAATCTGTGCTTTCCTTAATCTAAGGCTAATAAATATATTTCACAATCTGGGTAATTATTTAATACAAAACCACACATAATGTTTCTACTGTATCGCCGATATTTAGTTAAGTTGACTGCTGTCTGTCACTGTCTTTAATTAGTTCTGTGAATGACTGTATGCTCATTCTTTATAAAGTAGGAAGGAAGGAAATATCAGTTTGCCATTAATTTGAATAATAATCTAGTGTGATTTTGAATGCGCAAGCAGTCTGACAACGGCAAAATGAATGTTTGGAAATGTAAACTGATATTTTCTACTGACACACTACAGCAAAATATAGAAATAACTGACCGAACACCATTCTTTTAGGTGAAAATACTAACGTGACTAAGACTTTTGCACAGTAGTGTATGTATAAAGTACGTATGATTAAATTAAGTATATTTAAATAAGTACAATTTAAGTATGCGTATATATGTGCTAAGGGTAGTGATGGGAAGTTCGGTTCTTTTACGTGAACCGGTTCTTTCGGATGGTTCAATTAAAAAAACCAGTTGAAAAAAAAATGGTTCACCGGATCTTTACGCTCAACGTAATGACGTCATTGGCAATGACGTAATGACGTCAAGTCTATCAAACATTCAAATATATTTAGTCAGTTATCATAACTTTAGTCAGTTAAAAACCTCATAATCATGAAAGGTTTACAATTAAGTTTTACAAACCAATAGGGTGTCGGAATGGTATATGTTTATACTTCTCATCCAACCACAATCAAATTCACTCCATGCGGATGGCGCGATTTATCTGGATAAGTTAATTTATTATTTTTTTTTTAATGATGACAAGCAAGAATGAAATAGCAGTAATGAACCTATTTTTAAAATGTAAGGAGTAGAATGTACAGATACTTAGGTGAAAATGTAAGGAGTAGAAGTAAAAAGTCGGCTGAAAAATAATTACTCAAACAAAGTATAGATACCCAAAATGTCTACTTAAGTAAGGTAACGAAGTATTTGTACTTCATTACTTGACAACTCTGAATTTGTTACATTATTTATTTATCTTTGATAATGCTAATACAAATACAACTATTTACTGTTAGTTCATTCAGCTCAGGTTCATTAGATATTAACTGACGCAACTTTTGATTTCAATGATATATTAGTCAATTTCACACTTTAGTTTGGGGAACAGTTCTCACTATTAACTAACTATTGCCTATTATTATTTTTCCTCAATAAACTGCTAATTTGTTGTATATTAATAGTTAGTGCAGTAGTTGTTAAGTTTAGGTATGGGTGAATTAGGGATCTAAAATATGGTCATGCAGAATAAAGCATGTTTTATTAAAACTAATAAATATGCTAGTAATAGCGGTGACACTGTAGTAAAGGGTCCAATTCTCACAAATAACTAGTTGCTTATTATCTTGCATATTATTAACATAATGGTGGTTTATTAGTGCTTATAAAGTACATATAATGCACAACATCCATAATCCTACCCAATACCCTAAACTTAACAACTACCTTATAAACTAATAATAAGCAGCAAATTAGGAGTTAACTGAGGCAAAAGTCATAGTTAATGGTTAGTTAATAGTGAGAATTGGATCTTAAAATAAAGTGTGACCATAATAGCTAATAAGCTATTTAAATTTAATAAAATGTAAATTTAATATTTAATACTGAGAATTGGTCCCTAAACTAAAGTTACCAATAAACTACATTAAAGACCATTGTTTTAGGAGTCTATTTTTGTCACCAATATTCCTGTATTTGATGTTGTCTTGAGCACTCTGTTACAATTAGTTTGAAGGTAATTCAATTTTTTTTTTTTTATAATAACAAAATAACAACAAGAAATCGCCTCACATTTGGATATTTTACCAACAGGCAACCCTCACTTACCCATGGAAATGCCACTGTAGGGCCAACCGTTTGGGCTCCTATTTAACATTTTTAAATGTAGTGCCAAAAGCAAACTTTTGTACTTTACCTTTAATCATGTCAGAAGGGAATGCTGTTGGAAAAAATGAAAAGAATGTGGATTACAGAGATCTACAAGTTTCCAGAGTGATGGTGATCCTGGTCAGATTGAAGAAAGCAAGACTGTCACAGGGTGTAACAGGTCAACAGGATGAGAGCTGTCGCAATCCCTGACCGCAGACCATGATGTTTTTCCACCAGAGGCAAAATGGCTTCTTGAGTTGCCCTGTCTATTTTAAGAGGTCTGTACTCAGAGAGAAGAGAGAGAGAGAGAGAGAGAGAGAGAGAGAGAGAGAGAGAGAGAGAGAACGCCTGTCCACCCCTATTGCAAGTTAAAGTAGCTCAGTAAAACGCTGTTGAACTAAAGCTTGTCTTTGTTATCTGATCTGTTCTAGCTCTGGCTCTAGAGCTCAGTTTAAGGACAGGCTGCTTGCCCATTATTAGAGGTGTTTACTAAGGCACTGTTACTATGAACCCTCTGACCTCAAGTATTAAACTTGCGCAACTCGTTTGTGCAACACTGAAATGACTCTTCAACTTGTTGCAGCTTATTGAGGAGATACTTATTCAATGATCAAACTCCACAAGGGCATTTCTTTCTGGCGGATGATAAAATCGTCCCATAATGTTACAATACAGAAGACATATTTAGCAACAAGGGCCGTATTCACAAACAGTTTTATGTCATCAATAGAAGTTTTTAAGAGATTTGCTTTAAACAGGTTCACCAAACTGCTAAGGCCTGAGACCAGGGCCGTCGCTAGTGACAGGTGGTGATGATTGTAGGGGCCTACAGCTGTGTGGGGCCCTAAGCGATGCTTATCATTTGCATGTGTTTTTAAACCGCCCCAATTAAAACATTCAAGATATTTGAGAGTGTTCAAACAAAAGTATATGCAAAAGAATTAAACGGAGTACTCGATTGCTGTGTTCGGTGTGCATACAGAGAGTTGCGTCTCAGACGCACGAATGCAGAACTGAGTTCACCTTCTCCTTACTAGATGCGGGTGGTGTCCTTAAAGGGATACTCCACCCAAAAAAGTATTCTCTTTTTGAATAAAATTGTAATTAAAATGATCAAAAATGAAAGTAAAAATATTTTTTTAAGTAACAAAAGATTTCTTTATCAAATGAATGCTGTTCTTTTGATATTTTATTACTCAGAGGATCCAGATTTTTATATTTGTCAATGTTTCCACAAAAATCCAATTCATTTCAAAAAATAAAAATCAGAATAATTTCTGAAGGATTGTGTGGGTTAGAAGACATTACCGTATTTATATTTAACCAAATAATTGCAGCTGCGAGCGTAAAAATTAAGAAGTACTTACCCAAACTTTTGAATGGTATTGAAGAAAGGTACAGTAACCGCACATCTAATAACGTTTACAAAAGAGGTTCAGGCATTATCTATTTTTCGTCTATTTTTAAAAAGACATAATTTAATACATTATAAATGTAAATATTTAGATATTTAGGTTCTAAAATCATGAGATAGTAATTTTGCTCTAAAACGCTTCTCACAAATTTCTGACGTATATTTTTTCCCCTAATTTTGTTTGTAAATATGGCCACAGATGTCACAGAAACCATGTGGTGAGCTCTTTTAAGGCAACCACCCAGATATCTTGCGTGTGCAGGTAACAGTCCCGTGCAAATCAATGAGGAAATGGTTTTTGTAGGTCATAACAGATTTCAAAAGCACACTATTGTTGAGAGAGGTCACGCTTAAACCAGATTAGAACCAGCTATTGTGAAAACACAGTTCAGAATGTACTTTCAGGCAACACGAACAGAAGAAACCCCACACCTTCAGGAAATTCTACACATTTTAATCACACATCACGCTTTGTGGAAGCACCTCACATAGTACCAGAGCACAGATGTACACTTGTACACTGCTACATATGCTATACATTATTGTCATTTAATCTTTGATGACAAGCCATTTATGTCAAGTCTAAGAGCTTCAAGGCAAAAACTGAATAATGATATCAGTAGTAGTCATTTAAAATAAAACCCTAGCCTGGGTGATTTTTAAATGTGACATGAATAAAAACACAACACTTTTTGTATCCAGACCTAATAAGCCCATTAAGCAATTCAGTATATTTCTGATATATTGCTGAGATGAGCGCTAAAGTAGATTCAGCCACAGAATAATCTAAAGATGAATTCAGCCTCGAAGCATCACCAGATTGGCACACAACATCATTTGCAAAACTTCATAGAAAAATACACAACAACCCATTACATGACGCATACTTAAGATGCATGTCAATTATCACTAAGAAACTCTTTAAATAAATACAAAAAATAACAGGCCATACATACTCTTTATATCATAACTGGTCCCAAAACAAGGAAAGTCAACAAACAAATCTGTAATAAAAAGTGTAAATAACAACTACAAATCTGATTCTTGCATTGAAAAGGATTCATTAACATCAAACACCAACTTAGCGAGACTTTGAATCGAATTCTGCTCAGTATTTATCAGTGTGATGCTCAATCAACATGCATCGAAATCAAGTCCAAAACTACAGCATGAGCAATTTAGCGAAGAAAAAAAAAACTATTTCAGGACATTCCAGGGGACATATTCAAGGAAAATACATCACCTCTGTAACAATAAGGCCTCTAAAACAATGTCTGTTTGAACAGAGGGGAAGTCTACAGCAAAGAATCATGCAACCCCACCAGCACAGGAATTCAATGCCTGAAAACACTGGAGAACAGCAAAACCCTCACCGAACGCTTCATATTATCAACAAGCATATGCTTGGCTCATGGGTCAAGCTAAAAAAGACCAAACCATCAGCACAAATTCCATTTGCCTTCTGCTTGAGGATCAGTAGAATATTGACAGTGCTAACTCATTCCCTTTGGTTTAGTTTTGAAATGACCTGGCAGAAAACTGCTCTAAACTGGCAACGGTTGGATAAACAGTAGTAAAGAGTCACTACTCTGTTTCTTAAAAAAAAGCATCTTGCCGATTGCATTTCTTCAAATCTATTCAGATGTGATGGAAACATCAGAATATTTCACACAGTTGCTTCAGCTAGAGTCTATTTTATGTTTTAAAAGTGCTGTAAACTGTGCTCTGTCTGCTGCTACATCTGGAGCCAGTGGTAACCAGTGCAAACTAGGCTACATACGGTAGATGGCACACATTTATGAAAAGAAACTTATCTAAGCTGAAGTGTGAACAACTCTGGGCCACATATGGTTCAGTTAACAGGGTCTCTGATTATCTTATTTATTGAGTTAATGCATTTGATTGACATGCCATTTAAGACATCAAAAACATGACCGAGAAGAAAAGGCTGGTGTGTAATGTTGGTCTCAGCCAGTTTGTGTGAGTTCTATCATTGTAGACTCCAGTGTACCAACCGATTCAGCCTGGATTGAGTCAGCTTCATCCAATATTGCTCACTAACAGGATGCTACAGTAGTCACTGTACCAAAAGAAAAAAAAAAAAAACAAGGAAAGAATGACACATCTGATTGGCTCAATGGAAAACCCAGAGAGGCAGGGAGCTTGGTTTGTTCCATTTGCAGCTGGGCAAAAAAAAAAAAAAAAAAAAAAAATCTACAAATTCTTCAATAGACCACAAAAATCCAAACATGCCAAAGCTAACTTGTTGGCATTTCTCCTGAAGAATGTTTTCGCACAATAAAAGTAAATGGGGTCCAAACAAAACTGGACACTGGACCCCACTGACAAAAACATTTTTCAAAAGAAAGAAAGTCTTATAGGTTTGGAATGACATGAGGATGACGACGATGAAGACAATACTTTCATTTTAGGTGAAGTTTCCCTTAATGGCCAAACCACTGAACCACTGGTGTGCCAATGGACTTTATTTTGTACTTTATTTAATGGACTTCTCATTAAGTAAAGCAAATGGGCCACAATATACAGTATGCAACATTCCATCTGTTCAAAAGCTGGGGTTGTCATAATTTTCAAAGTCATGTCTAATTCTCAAGATGTATTTGTTGTAGAACCCATTGAATACACTGCAATTTTCAACTTACAGTCTTAACTGCATCTACCCTGACAAAGGTCTACTGCAAAACGTCCACCAACCCTGACCTATAGTGAAACAACCAACAGACTCTGAGTGCAGTGTGGGAAAAAAACTGGTTTATAAAGAGGAAGAACAAAACTGCTGATTCACATGAGCTTTCATCAAGTCCAGACATGCAACTGTGCAGTAATCGGGACGTTTCGTGGCATTACAGGAAGGTGTGTCTTTATAACTTTACCTCAAGTCTTCTATTTTACTAAATCCGCTGGCATGGAAAGTGCAAATTGACAGGATAGAATTGATTGCTTATGCGTTTCACTGCTTTTCCGAGTAGCAGCAACCAGATTCTTTTGATGACTGGAATAAGGTTTAAAACGTGGCAATGTAAAACCACTGTGCTGCTTAAATTGGTGTCCCTGTCATCAAGGATTTAGGCTTACGCCAACAACCAGTATAGCTCAGAAGTCAAAACAAGCTAAGTGGCTATTTGACCGAAATCTGTCTTGTACGTTGCAACCATTAAAGTTGTGTGTCATAGGCACCAACACCTTAACCACAGGGGCAAAAGCACTTGTCCAGGCACACAAAGTTTCGGCCAAGCAGCACAAACGTAAGAGCATGTGAACAGGGACCATCCTTAACTGAAAGAAGGACTCACAGAGCTCTGGTTCAAGAGCAGTGATTGGGAGTTGGGAGAAGGTCAGAAGAGTCGTGTGTTGTTAAAGGAGTTGGAGAGGAAGGGGGTGCTGGGGGCGGTATAAGGTGGAGGCGGAGGGCTGGTGGTGCTGAGGTCGGGGTAGGGCTGAAGGCCCATCTGTTTGTTGTCCTGGAGCTTCCGCACCACCACGCGGCAGAAGTCCTCGCTGTGCCGCTCGCAAGTGTCTAGAAGCTTCCGCACTTTGGCGGTACGTGTGGGTTGGTTCACGACCAGTTCATAATCCTCGCGCATCAGCAGCTCACGGGACAACAGAGCATCTAAACTCTGGTTGAGACACGCCTCCGTCATCTGCCGCACCACATCCTCCCTTCGGGCAGCAATCCAGCGAGCTACCGGACCTTGAGTGTCCAATGCTGTGACAAAATCTGCAAGGAAAGTCAAGAGCACATTAAGGAGAGCCTGAATCAAGGATGCCAAAAGTTGACAGCAACTTTTAAAAAGACCTTACAGATGCTTTGGTCCTATTCAAGGTATGACTAACAGGTTACCTTGTGGATGTGGCTGCAGCGTGAGGGGTTGTATGGGAAGAGGCAGGTCACTTTCACTCTGTGACGCATGCGGGTTGAACGGGATGTTGAGGTCGGACACATGCTGCGCCGTCTGGTATTCAGGGCTGAGGTTGTTCTGAGAGCAGTGGTCCACAAGAGGTTTTGGAGGATCAAGCGGAAGGGATATTAATGATGCCTGCGGACCAGCCTGAGCAGCTGACACACCTGATGATGTAGAACAGAACCAATAAACCAACCAATACCCTAACATTTCGTCTGCGTTTGTCTTTTGAACTACATGTACTTACTATATGGTTAGGGTTACTTGCATGTAATTATGAATAATTAATTGTGGTAGCACTTTATTTTACAGTCCTGTTTCTCATGTACATACTATGTACTTATTATAGTAATTACAATAACTATGTAATAACTAGGTACTAACCCTGAACCTACCCCTAAACATAACCTTGTGTTACCAGAACTTTCTTAGTTAAATACACTGTAAGTACACTATAAGTACATGTTAGTACATGTACTGTAAAATAATGTGCAACCTTAATTGTTGTTATAATAATAAGTTATAATAACATGTAACGTGTAACAAGGACACCTTAAAATAATACTATGAATTTTCTCATACAGCAATTCCAGCAAATTTGTTTTTGTGGAAGAAATTAAGTCAAGTAGTGAACAATACGACGGTGAGTAAGTGTTGGCAGAACAATTTTTGGGGTGATCTATCACTTTTAGAAGAAATGAGTCCTGCCTTGAGAGGGATTGGATATGGTAAGGCAGCCCGGATGGGATATTTCTGCTTCGTGGGAAGAGCAGGATCCAGATCCAGATGTGGAACTGTTGTCCTGTAACATGAACAAGAAAATTAAGACCCCCATCAGACCATTCTCATCTCTGATTAAATACTGAATCATCAACAGCCCAGGACTTATATTTAAAAAACCATAGTAACTTACTGGCCAAGGGATGTTTTGCTCCTTCACAATCTTTTCTTGGATTAGTTTCCCATTTGTTTGAGATGATGAGCAGCAGCTTGATGGCCTCATATACTGAGGGAAAGCCGGCACAAAAATTACAATACTTTTTATTTATTTTTTTGCTTTACAGTAACAATTAAACTAATTCCACTAACTAAATCTAGACAAAAATGGGAATTAAACCAATAGTTCATCCATGCATAGTTACCTTTGTTCGTTTCACTTCCAACACTGCTTCCAAGAAATTAATCTCATCAAATCTTCTCAGCATGGGCTCCAGGTCAATAAGACAATCTGTACAGTACAGACAAAGCAGCTATTACGCTTCAAAATAATTGAATAAAATATATATATTCAAAATGTATGTATGGTCACCAGTCATGTTTACACATACATCATGCCCTCTTGCTCAATCTGTCATCAGAATAAACAGGGTTTGTTCAGTTGCTCACATCTCAAAACAGTACTGTAAAAACTACTACTGTAGAAACACTACTGTAAAAGACTTCCAGTTGAATTTCTCTGAAAGTTTTCTGAATGGGTTTTTGGTTAAATGCCTGAAATAAGGTCTGTGGTTCAAGGTATGCTCGGTTTTATTTACAATCTAAAATACATCAGTAATCAGTGATTTTCTTAAGCATATCTGGTACATTAAAGAACCCCTATTATGGATTTTTGAATATTACCTTTCATCCAGTGTATAATACACCTCTAAATGAATGAAAACATCTTGCAAAGTTTTTAAATCTGAAAGTGCACCGTGAATAAGGTAACAGTCTCTCAAAAGAAAGAGACGACAATTCTGGATGAAGATGAGCCCACTGCTCTCTCTGTCTATTCACACTCATTTCCTCATTCCCCTGATCTGTTGCAGGGTTTGCAAAACAGAAATCATCATGAGAAAACTTAACTTTTAATGACTCAACATTTTTACTTGTCAGTAACACCAGAATTGCCAGTAAGAGCGAATGATAGAATTGTGGTTAAACAATTACAATATTTAACGATCCACAAGAAAAGGTCATCATATTGGAATGTGACAGCATGAAGTAAACACATTCAGAAGAATTGTGAAAAGCAGGGGAAAGGTCAAGGGTGGGGATCAGGCTGACACTCACTGAGAAAGGAGGGCCGTTCATTTGGGGCCGCGGTCCAGCCGCTGGTCATGAGTTTAATGAGGGTCTCTCGACTGGGAATTTCTGCTGGCAGACTGTCCAGGCCTGTGTCGGGTCGAGATCCTCGGAGAACACTGAACATGATCTGCATGGGATTGGTGGCCTCTGCTCACAGAAACAACAAGAGGACAGTGACGGAGAAAGGAGGAATGTTGCCTGGATACACAAATGGCTGCAGTTTATGAAACTGGAGGAAGTGACCATGAGAGGAAATCTGTGTCAGGAGTTTTTTTTTTTTTTGCATCAAAAACATGACACAGCAAAATGTGCTTAGTGTTGAGTAGGGCTGCACAATGAATTTAACTTCACTGGTTCCTGTGCTACTTTGGTTACTTTGAATTAGCTTTTATTTTTATATTTTAGTTTTCATTTTAATTGTACAGTTTTTTTTTGTTTTTTTTTGCAAATTATGTATATAGAATTTTTATTTATTTGTTTAATTTTCAGTTTTAGCTTAGTTATTTTAGTATATCAAGGTAAACTAAATGAAAATTAAAAACATTGCTGTTAACACACTTTAGTTTAGGGACCAGTTCTCACTTTTAGTTAGTTGCACAGCATTCTAGCATATCGCCTGTTAATTAGTACTTATAAACCACATATTAATGCCTTATTCTGCATGATCACATTCTAGATCCCTTTATTCACCCCATACCTAAACGTAACACCTACCCTACTATTAATAAGCAGTCAATTAGGAGTTTATTAAGGCAAAAGTCTTGGTTAATAGTTAGTTAATAGTGAGAACTGGCCCCCAAACTAAAGTGTGACCACCTTGCATTGGCAACTAGCTGAAATAAAATCTGATTTGTTAAAAAAAAAAAAAAATTTCCAGTCAACGTTTTATTTCAAGTAACTGGATTTTCGTTAACTTTAACAAAGCCTGGCGTTTGATCTTTATGTTTTGTACTGAATAGAATAAGCAGGGAAAACTTTAAGATTATTTCAGTACAGTATTCCATCCATGACAAAAAAAAAAAAAGGTCTTTATAACTGAAAATTTGGTTTTGGTATTTTACTGACATTTCATACTGTAACCAATCACATAAATGCATTATTTTAATGGTGAATAAGAGGAGTTTAGTTTATAGGCCTATATCAGTACTTACAAGTGCTAGACTGACAGATTTAAAGCAGTCTGATTTACACATTCATTATTAGTTTCGAGAACATTTTAATGAGTTGTCCAAGTATGGCATAATCTCTAGAGTCACTGAAAGGATCCTGGCTGGTATTCTTAAAGCTTCACAGAATCCTCTCAGAGAGCTTCTAATATATCTTACAGATTTCTAACTAGGAACTAGTCTGAGAACAGCTCTGAACAAGGAAAAGACAAAAACTTTCATCTTAGCGAGGAGGCGGGGTTTGAACCTGTTGCTAGGTATGATGCATTCTTTTGAAGACTGTGATTGGTTGTGACAGGCTTTGCCAATAACAAGACGCTTATGATTATTATTAGGCTAGTAATACTATCGAATTAATATTAGGACTTACTTGTTCCATCATATTTATTTTTCCGCGTGTTTACAGTGTTGCGCATTATAACCAATCACACACGATTCCGTTGACTTTATGAATGCAATGGCCAATCAGAGATGTTCAGATGAGACTTCGTTTAATAAGAGATTCTAATTATAATATAAGATTCATCCAACACGGTGTAGATTTCTTCACCAAATATAACAGGAGTGATTTTTAAAGTTATAAACTCGCGCTAGACTGAAGTCAGCGATGATTTTCTTTGCTCATTTTCTGTAGCAGCTGTTTACATAACTGAGGAAATGTAAGCATTGTAATTATTGTAATTATATTGTAGTATCATGTATTGGCGATCTCACAGGTTAAGGATAGGACGATATGATTATGGAGCAGATCTCCTAACAATTTTTGACACTTAAGAGGGTTAAGATTGATTTGTGAATAAATTGTATCTTAACCAGGATGCTCGCTTTAATTCTAACGGGAAACACCCATGTTTTTTAGGAATTTTGCAACTAATAATTTTCATGAATATGTGCCCTGATTAACACTGAAGCTACTGATTCATGGGTTGTCCTCTTTTGTTTAAGATATTGGCTTATTCTGTATGTTGTTATAAGAAATGAGAAGATATGAGGTCAAAATTGTCCTTATTTTTGAAGTTTGGTTATGTTTAAATGTATGCAAAAATGAAAAAAAAAAAAAAAAAACGCTTTGTTCATCATTTCCGATGTTCACATACATTTGGGCCACTTTCAAGAGCAGTCAGAATGTAACAGAAGACTATGAACTAGGTGACTGTCATGGAACCCATTGGTACACTTTCTATAATTCATGATCAGCCAATGGACCCTACCTTCAAATGGTATCCGTCTTGAAAGCACTTCCCACATGATGATGGCGTAACTGAAAGAGGAAGCACAGAACAGATGAGTCTCTACGTCCAAATCTGGCAATCCCCCTTTGGAGACAAAACTCACTTTCCTATCAGTCAAATAATTTCAACATGCCCTCTGACTAAGATCACAAAACCTCAGATATTTTGGCAAGTGGACATTTACTTTCTAAATCACTTCTCTTTTTGGACCACAGCAGTGAAAGAACAAAATAAAGCCCTCTTTCATGAGCGGTTTTGGTGAGCTATGATTAAACCCAGAAACTGGTTAATGTTTTTCGGTTATGTTTTTCTGTTTCCCAGCCTCTCTCTTTGTTCTGAAAAATTGGTGAAGCATTATATAAATCCACCCATAATTCCCAACAACCTGTACTACTATATTCCTCCCTCCCAGTCAAAGGGTTTGCACATCTGTTAATCAATGAATTTCATTGGCTTTTCCATTCACTTGTAACTTGGATAAGGCTTTTATAGATTCCTAGCCAGATCAAATATTTTAGAGATAAGAATAACTAGAAAAATGTTTCCTGACTTTTCCAGGCCTGGAAATCACTTTTAAAATTCCCAGACATTTCCAAGCTCGCCATATGAACTCTGAAGATAAATTAAGGGTGGAATTTTGCTGAGTCAGCAACAGACTGCGGCCATGGTGAAATAAGGACAGCTGAACGTCTCAAGGGGATGCCCCCCGAAAAATACAGGAACTGAAAGAGCAGTACTTTAAAAGCCTGTAGTAGAAATAATATGAATCTCAGAAGGAAGTCCACTCATCCGGTCAAAACTGGAAGCTTTATCAAATCTACAGAAACTGACCTGTACATGTCATATTTGACATCAGCTCTGCGGTTCTTGGAAGGTTCGTACTCCTCAGGTGGCATATAAATGACTGTGCCTCCCATTTCGGCAGGTTTGGAGCCGGAGCCTTTAGTGATAGAGAGCTGGCGCCATTTAGATAAGCCAAAATCAGCTATCTATTCATTAACACACACATACAAGACTTTAGATCAGAAAGGCCAAATGTAAAGTTGCAACATAAAAAAAAATCAAAAAATTACTTTCGGCCAAAATGGGTTTATCTGTCAAGATACAAAATAAAAAGGGTGCCACTGAACTACATTTGTTACCGTAGTTCTTACCATTATCTGCCTTTTTTTTTTTTTTTTGCTACACAATTATTTTTAAAAGCAAAAGAAAATAATAATCACTTGCTAGCATTTTTTTATCCATTTTCCAATTACAATAAAAGAATCCTTGGGTTTCGAAGGCTGGATTTGAAGACATTTTTAGTGAATAACAACTAAAAACTACAGTCTGTTCCTCATGCAAAGCTATTATATGGTTTCAGAAGACTTGAATTACAGCACACAAATCATATGAAGCACTTTCATGATACTTTTATGGTGCTTTTGTGTCCATTTTAAAGCTTCAGAGCTCCGGTGCCTATTGTAATTGAAAGTAAAAGAGCCACCAGTACATTATTCTAAATTTCTCCTTTTGTGTTCCACTGAATAAAGCCATACAGGTTTAAATTTCAATTATCCCTTTTAAGTAGTAAAGGTTTGCAGACTTCTCAGAGAATAAATAATGAATGATTATGGTATTTTTTAAATCCACACGAATTAAGACATGTTACGGCATAGCAAGAGAATTCATTTAAAAGGGAACAAAAGAGGCTTTTTATAGGAGTAAAATATTCAAACTTGGGAAAGAAACAGGAAAGAGCAGACTTACAAGATACCGACATTGATAACGTTCAGACAAACATGGACACAGCTCAAATGACAACAAAAACATTAATAGTTGATCACCCTGATGTTCAGATAACTCAATGACTGATTGCATTTTGTAAGTTCCAGGAAATATTTCTACTAATGCATCCAAACACACATGTGAAAGTCTACTAAAACGGGGCATGGAGACATCTTCAAGCAAATCTGCGCAAACCTTAACATGGTATTCCCCATCCATCAGGATGTTCTGAGTTTTAAGATCATGGTGTAGCAGGGGTGGTGACATATTGTGGAGGAAGTTTACTCCTAAAGCGATCTCATAAAGAATACGCAGTCTCAACGGCCAGGCCACCACTGGGTACATATCTTTCTGTAACACAATAAGAAAATACAGAAGTCAACACTCAAGAACCTGTGTGCCATAAAGCAGAAAGTGAAACTGCCCATTACGCTAATACTACTAGACTAAACAGGAAGTATGTAATGTAAAAGAGACGCTGTTTGTACAGTTATACCTCATGTAGAAGCTCATCCAGTGATCCATTGGTCATGTACTCAGTCACAATGCAGAAGAACTCGGGCTCATTACAAACCCCAAAGATCTGGATGATCTGGTTAAATCGAGCTTTGTGAAGCACCTCGGCTTCCTTCAATAAGCAATTCCTTTCCCTGTAAAAAAAAAAAAAAAGGTAAAAAGATCAGACAAGGACTACAGTTTCTTTTTTCTGTCACCAGACCACAGGATGAAATATCAATTATTGAGTGAATGGATTACCACAGCTCTTTTTCTATTATCCATTCTTACATGGGAAATCTTGACATAGTTTATAAATGACAACAGTTTTATGTTGCTTCTGTGTCCTTTTTGAAGGCCACTCATTAAAACAGCACAGAAATAGTATAAACATTATATGAATTATATAGAAAGAGTATTGGAATTATATTCAACATTAAAATAAACTATATCAAAATTCTGGACAATACTGATAAGCTGGTAATTATTTTCACATTACTGGATTTGTCTGATAGTAAAATGATTATTTTGTCCTGAATAAATTAAAACACAACAAACTAAAATCAATAATTTTACATGCTACAAGGGAGTGTATAACACTTGCATGTTATTATATAAAGTCACCAAAAAATGTTCATCAAAAAATGAAAAGTCGGTCCTCATTTCTCACCCTGATGTGGTTCTAAAAGACTTTCATTCATCTTCAAAACACATGAAAATATTTTTTGTTATTAATTTTCTTGCAAGTCAATTCCATAAAACTATCTTACTTTGTTCAAAGATGAAGAAAAGTCATATGGGTTTGGAATGACACAAGTGTGAGAAATAACAACAGATTCGTGTGTGTGTGTGTGTGTGTGATGACAGCGTAGATGCTCATTTCCACTAAATTTCCCATTAATTATCCAATATCAACTCATACAGATGAAAATGCATAGATGAAATCTGAATTTCTCCTTTTGTGTTTAGCAGAAGAAAATACTTATTCAAGTTTAGAACAACATGAGGGCGAGTAAATGATGGCGGAACATTTGAAGTGAACTACTTTCATTTTAACTAAACATCTATCTCCCTGACTTTAAAATGCAAGTCTTTAATGTTTACCTGGTTTGCATGACTTTCCCAGGCCTGGAAATCCCATTCCATGACACTTCCAGGTTTTCTATGATTTTAGAAACGTCTGACCTGACCTTCAACTCTTTCGCAGTCAGTGTCTGCCCAGAAAGAGCATCTAGTGACTAGTCCAGACTGGAGCATTCGAGTCCATCATATTCTCGCTTTATAGCGGTAACATGACTAAAAATGCATTTAAACATCTCTGACATACAGTTCCCAACTGCAGTAAGATACCCAAAGCATGTCGTCTGACCACATACTTCATGTGTGTACGTGAGTGTCGCACAATAGTTTAAATCAGTGACCTTATTTGCACTGTATCCCTTCCTAAAAACCTGCAACAACCAGCGTTTATGGGAAGACTACCAGACTGAAACAATCGCAGCACATTAAAAAGCCCGACAACCTTGGAAAATGGTTAAGGAACCGTACATTTATTATGCTAATAAAGACGCAAAGCAGACAGCACAGGTAAACTGACTGAACCCACCTCTCACCAACCGGTGAATCCAGTTTCAAGCACTTGATCGCCACCGTGGTGCGCCAGTCACTGTGCTGCGCCCTGAACACGGTCCCGAAGCCGCCTTTACTGAGGTAGTGCAGGTCCGTTAGTTTCCGGTACGGGATCACCGGTAAGGTGCTGGTGAGACTGCAGATGTTGACGCAGCCGGTGTGCTCCATGTTTGAGGATAATATGAGATGAGACGGGCCCGTTCAGCTTCAGTAGAAAGGAGAACTGAAAGCGCACTGTTACTGCTGATGAGAACCCTCACAGAGAGACTAAGTATCGCGCATGTGTCTACATGTTGTAAAAAGCGGTCTAATCTGCGTAATGTACTATATACTCCAGAAATAGGCGTTTGTGTGAGTCTGTCTGACTGCTAAATGATGGAGTCATAATATCCTTGTTAAAAGTGTCACTGAATAACAGATGGAGAAGAGATACATCCTACAGCTCGCGCTCGGAGACACGCCCCCAATCCGAACGACGCATTTTATATCGCGCCGTAAAACAAACGGATAATAACCGCCAAAACGAAATAAAACCACCACAGTTTGAGATTAAAAGGTGACGGAACGTGTTCGTGGTGGTGGGTGTGCGCTAGTCAAATATTGCGCAGGTGTGTGAATCAGTGGGTCGGACTACAATCCTCAATGTTATGGGTTTCGAGTGTGAGTGTGTGTGTGTGTGTGTGTGTGATACCACCCTTTAGTCCCGCCCTAGAACTGATTATTATTTGTTGCGGATAGATGAATGACACTTTTAATTGGCAAATCGCAGATATATTTTAGACCCTTGCAGCCAATCCTGTCGCAGGGGGCGGGATTTCTCTGAATACAGGTAAAGTTAAGGAACAAAACAAGCTTCCGAGTGTCGAAGGGTGCTACATTTATTTTAATAACAATTTTGGGGTGTATTCACCAGACCTGAACATTGTGAATATCGGCTTTTCCCCCTTTTTTAAAGCGTATATTTACTTTTACACATAATCAAAAACAGGCTAATCAAACAAAGGCTATACATTAGTTTGTTTATAAATGATCTACCATGTTGTCAGCTTTATGCTGATGACACAGTAATTTACACATCGGCTAAGTCATCTGCCAAGGTTGCTGCAGTTTTAAATAAACAAATGGAAAGGATATCTATATGGCTCTAGGAAAATCATCTTACTCTGAATGCTAAGAAAACTATCTTTATATGCTTTTCTAATAGAAAGCAAAAAGAAAAGTAAAAATTCAAGTAAATAATAAAGTAATAGAGGATGTAAAATAGCTTAATTTTACCGTTTTAGACTCACAACTTAAATTTGATAAACATATAAAAAAGCTATCAAAAATAGTAAGCAGTAACCTAAATTGAGTGAATGGATTCCCACAACTAAAAAAAGAAAAAAAAAAAGAAATGATATGCTAAATTTTACAAATGTAAAAATCTGTCATATATAAAATAGATTTTTAAATGTTTGCACAATAAGGCACAGTTCGTTCTATGTAAACTGATAAGGATGATACAAGTAGAATCACTATGAGTTTGGCAGGTGGGATTAATTTTTGTAGACTACACAAGAGCAAAGAGCCTTTTCTATTGAGGGTTCCAAACTCTGGAACCTGTTGCCAAATGAGTTTAAGGCAATACTTGAAATTAAGTCCTTTACATTGAAGGTAAAGCACGCATATTTAAATGTAATAATTTTTGTATGTAAAAGTGTAACTTAATGTAATTTTTTTCTTTTTTTTTCTTATATGTATAATTTAGGTAGGTATTTCAATGTCTATAAATGACATATTGTGGTAGCTTTATTCTATGAGTAATAGTTTTATTCTTTTTTATTATTATTATTATTATTATTTTAGAAAAACCTTTTATTTTTTAAAAAAAAGATGACAAGTAGCTTTTGCGATACTCTCTATGTGCAATACATATTTTCCAGTTTTGACTGGGATAATGTTTTTTTTTGTACTGTCCCTATACAAATGAACTTATGCATATATATAAATTATAATAAAAAAAAAACATAACTGCTGAAAATATAATTGAAAAGCTGACATGGAATAGAAATGAATTCCCTCCTCGAGTTCTCATTGTCAGTGGTTCTGGGTTCAGTAATGATAACAACATTAGCTCTCATGCAGAGGATGCGATGGCTGCCTTGGTAACCTGAAGTGTTTTGCTCTGGGCACAATGGGAGGGAAGTGCCCTGAGGTACATTATTCCTCATTCTGTTAATGGTTATGATAGTGGCACCAACAATAAAGTATATTATTAGAAATCTTGTGTGTGTGTGTGTTTTAAGCCACTTTGGATGGGTTAAAAGCAGAGCACGAATTCCGAGTATGGGTCAGACTGTATGTCATGTCACTTTCACTTTCACTATTTATGTCATTAACTATAAAACTTAATGACATAAATGTCACAGATTTTCAATGCTTTTTATTATTATTATTATTTATCCGGACAGTGTCCATTTTTTAGGGTGTAACTAAATATAAGTGTATATAAGTGTAAGTGTATAAGTGACTTACATTTCTGCAAGTTACATGGTTTCACCAGTAGATGGCGACAAGGGACTGTCTTTCTGATTGAGTCATTTAATCATTCATTCAACCAATTCTTTCTTTTACTCATTAATTCATTCTGCATTGTTTGGTGCAGCAAAAATAGACAGAGTAACTGTAAATAGTGAGTCTCATACCATGTCTTACTCAATATGAACTTGTATTATTTATTTATTTATTTTTATACTGTTGTAAAAGCAATATCACACTCACATTTCTGATTTTGTTCTGAATATCAGCACAGTTGTGATGCAATCATAACAACACATTATTTGCTTGTGATATTGTTTAATTATACTTGGTATCATTTAGCAATAGCAGTAATTAATAAATAATTATTAAAGTCACCAAAAACAATGCTTTAGCTGAAAACAAACCAAATAGCAAATACATTCTGAATGTCATTCACGTAATACATTATTTTCACTATACATAATATTTATTATTTTTACTATTATTACTATTTTTTTTTCATACAAAAGTAACTGGAAAAAACAATAAGATTAAGACAAGTTATTGTAATATTTTGACAATCCTAATAATTTGCAGGTTTATCAAGGCACAAAAGAATATTTTTTGCCCTCGTGATCCTCCAGTGGTCGGCATTCACTGCATTAAACACAGCTGAACACACTTCACTTCTGGTCATAAATGGAAGAAGTATTGATTTGAAAGACTGAAACAGGTTTTAATATATGTTGGGGTGCTGAAATATTTTATAATTCATGTACATCATTAAAGGTTGTTAACAAAAATAAGAAAGGGGAGAATGAAAAACTGTCTACTGGTATCCCTACACACACACACACACACACACACAAAACATAAATTTATACTAATATTTCTAGATATTTTTATTACTACATTTGCAGAATCCATATTCATACACCAGTCACTGACTTTCGATGTCTAGCGAATCATATGACTTATAAAAAAAAAAAAAAAAAAAAAAAAAAAAAATCTCATTTATTTACTGACTAAATTGATTTTTTAAAACTTGTTACCATCTGGTGAATTTAAAGGGATAGTTCACCCAAAAAGGAAAATCCTGTCATCATTTACTTGCCCTCATGTCGTTCCAAACCTGTATAAGTTGCTTTCTTAACATAAAGGAAGATATTTTGAAGATTTCTGGTAATCAAACAGTTGGTGGTCTCCATTGACTTCCATTATAGGAAAAAAAAAAATACTATGGAAGTCAATGGAGACCACCAACTGTTTGATTACCAGCAATCTTCAAAATATCTTCCTTTATGTTCAACATAAGAAAGCAACTCATACATGAGGGCGACTAAATGATGATGATGAATTTTCATTTTGGGGTGAACTATCCCTTTAATAATCAGCTCAGGTGTCAATGGCGCCATCTAGTGCCTCCCAGTAAAACATGAGGGACTCACATGTGTCCTGATGCATCCCCGCAGCGGCGTGTTCAGTTTTTTCCACACCTAACTTTTCCACTTTCCATCAACAAAATGCAAAACAAGATGCAGCCAAATGGTAGCTTTTATTGTGTTGTGAAACCAGTCATTACACAGCAGCGAGGAAAAAAGGACCAGTTTTAATTCTACATTAAATAAAGGTTTAACTACCTCACAAAACGTTCTTGTGATGCTTAGACCAATACTCTGATGTTTAATGATTCTGTAATACTGTTTCAAATGATTGTAATAAAATATAGCTAAAATAAAATTAAAGGAAAAAATCTCATATATAAATAATCTTTACTTATCTGTGATTTTTTTCACTCTGCTGTCATGAATTCGTATCAGATTGTCTGTTGTTCATATTTTGACTGTATAGCACTCAAAGGGGGATAGATCACCCCTAAATAAAAATTCTGTCATTAACTTACCCTCATGTTGTTCCAGATCTGCATATCTTTGTATCTTCCGTGTGGAACACGAAAGCAGAAATTCTGAATAATGAGCTGATTTTATACATGCAGTTACAATGAATGTGGACTGCAGCTTCACACTTTAAAGGAAATCAAAGCATCCAAAAAGTATCACACAAGTGTCTTCTAGAATCAAATGGTGCCTTTGTTTCAAAACGAACACAAATAAAAAGGCATTGTTCACCCAAAAATGAACTTCCCATCATGTCATTCTAAAACCATGTTGAACTTTTGTTCAGCTTCAGAACACAAATGAAGATATTATTTACGAAACCTGAGAGATTTCTGTCTCTCCACTGAAAGGCCATGTAACCAAAACTTTGGTGTTTCACAAAGTTTATAAAAACATTATAAATGTGACCCATATGAATCAGTTTGCATGAATCAATTGTTTATATTATATATTAAATCTGTTTCTCATATAATCAGAATCAGAAAGAGCTTTATTGCCAAGTATGTTTGCGCATACAAGGAATTTGTTTTAGTGACATAAGCTTCCAGTACACAGAGACACCAACACACAGACAAAAAAAAAAAAAAATGTAGCCAAATAAATAAGTGTATAAACAATTGTGCTATAAATGATAATGGGATAGGATTGAAAAAGATGCAGGGATGTACTAGGATGGAGGGGTAACAAATAAATATAAGGATATTGCACGTTTATAAGCATAAGTGGGGAACATTTAACTGTTCATGAGGTAGATTGCCTGGGGGAAGAAACTGTTTTTGTGCCTTGCTGTTCTGGTATTTGCGGCTCTGAGATGCCGGCCAGATGGCAAAAGTTCGAAAATGGGGTGACTTGGATGTGAGGGATCCAGAGTGATTTTATGAGCCCTTTTCCTCACTCTGGATGTATACAGTTCTTGAAGGGTGGGCAGGGGAGCACCAATAATCCTTTCAGCAGTCCAAACAGTTCTCTGTAGTCTTCTGATTTTGTTGCTGAGCCAAACCAGACAGTTATAGAAGTGCACAGTACAGACTCAATGACGGCTGAGTAGAACTGTTTCAGCAGCTCCTGTGGCAGGTTAAACTTCCTCAGCTGGCGAAGGAAATACAACCTTTGCTGGGCCTTTTTAACAATGTAGTCAATGTGATTGTCCCACTTCAGGTCCTGAGAGATGGTGGTTCCCAGGAATCTGAATGACTCCACTGCAGTCACAGTGCTGTTCATGATGGTGAGTGGGGGGAGTGCAGGTGGGTTTCTCCTGAAGTCCACGATCATCTCCACTGTTTTGAGCGTGTTCAGCTCCAGGTTGTTAAGACTGCACCAGACAGCCAGCTGCTCAACCTCTTGTCTGTAAGCAGACTCATCACCGTCCTGGATGAGGCCGATGACTGTAGTGTCATCTGCAAACTTCAGGAGCTTGACAGAGGGGTCTTTAGAGGTGCAGTCGTTGGTGTAAAGGGAGAAGAGCAGAGGGGAGAGAACACATCCCTGAGGGGCGCCAGTGTTGGTGGAGCAGCTGTTTGATGTGAATTTCCCCAGTCTCACTAACTGTTGCCTATCTGTCAGAAAGCTGGTGATCCACCGACAGATAGAGCTAGGAACAGAGAGCTGGGTCAGTTTGGTCTGGAGGGTTGTTGGGATGATGGTGTTGAAAGCCGAACTGAAGTCCACAAACAGGATCCTCACATAAGTCCCTGTTTTGTCCAGATGTTGCAGGATGAAGTGCAATCCTATGTTGATTGCATCATCCACGGACCTGTTTGCTCGGTAAGCAAACTGCAGGGGGTCCAGTAAGGGTCCAGTGATGTCCTTCAGATAACCCAGAACCAGTTTTTCAAACGACTTCATGACGACTGACGTTAGAGCCACAGGTATGTAGTCGTTAAGTCCTGTTATCTTGGGTTTCTTTGGGATGGGGATGATGGTGGAGCATTTGAAGCAGGAAGGTACTTCACACAACTCCAGGGATCTGTTGAAGATCTGTGAAAAGATGGGGGCCAGCTGGTCAGCACAGATTTTCAGACAGGCTGGTGTAACACCATCTGGGCCTGGTGCTTTTCTTCTTTTGTTCTTCTTGAAGACCTGGCGCACATCATCTTCACAGATTTGAAGAGCAGTAGGTGTGGAACGGGGGATTGCAGGAGGTGTTAATGGTTGTGCAGGGAGATGGTCAGAATAGGTGTTGGGGGTTTCAAATCTGCAAAAAAACTCATTCAGGTCGTTAGCAAGCCGTTGATTAGCCTCAGTGCAAGGGGATGGTGTCTTGTAGTTTGTGATGCCCCTCAGTCCTCTCCAAACTGAAGTTGAGTCGCTGGAAGAAAACTGGTCTTCCAACTTTTTAGCGTAGGTCTTTTTAGCCGCTCTGATCTCTTTGTTCAGTGTGTTCCTGGCCTGATTGTACAAGACCCTGTCCCCATTTCTGTAGGCATCCTCTTTGGCCTGACGAAGATGTCTGAGTTTTACTGTAAACCATGGCTTATTATTGGTGAATGTTAAATAAGTCCTGGTAGGAATGCAAATATCCTCACAGAAACTAATATAGGATGTTACGGTCTCTGTGAGTTCATCCAGATCGGTGGCAGCAGCTTCAAAAACACTCCAATCAGTGAGGTCAAAACAAGATTGTAAATCCTGCTCCGTTTCGCTGGTCCATCTCTTCACAGTCCTTACTACAGGTTTAGCAGATTTAAGTTTCTGTTTGTAGGACGGTATAAGATGAATCAGACAGTGATCAGAACGTCCCAAAGCTGCTCGTGGAACAGAGTGATATACATCCTTTATTGTGGTGTAACAGTGATCCAATATATTACTGTCTCTGGTGGGACATGTAACATGCTGTCTGTATTTTGGCAGTTCACGGGAGAGATTGGCTTTATTAAAGTCCCCAAGAATGATTAAAACAGAGTCCGGGTGTTGTTGTTCTCTCTCTGTGATCTGATCAGCGAGTTTCTGTAAAGCTGAGCTCACGTGCGCTTGCGGAGGGATGTAAACACTCACCAGAATGAACGAGTGAAACTCCCGCGGCGAATAGAACGGCTTGCAGTTGACAAACTGCATTTCTAGATCAGGACAGCACGTCTTCTTTAACACAGTTACATCTGTACACCACCGCTCATTGATGTAAAAGCATGTCCCGCCGCCGCGCGATTTCCCCGTGGATTCTGATTCGCGATCCGCTCTAAACAGCTGAAAGTCCGGCAGATGGAGCGCGCTGTCTGGTATGGCGTCATTCAGCCAGGTTTCCGTGAAACACAGAGCAGCAGAGTGTGTGAAATCCTTATTAGTCTGAGAGAGCAGAAGGAGTTCATCTGTTTTGTTAGGTAGAGAGCGGAGATTTGCCAGATGGATGCTAGGCAACGGCGTTTGAAATCCGCGCTTCCTGAGTCTGACGAGCGCTCCCGCTCGCTTCCCCCGTCTGCGCGTCCTGAAGCGTTTGATCAGCGCCGCCGCTCCTCCGATAACAACGTTCAGTAAAACGTCTGAATAATTTAAATCTGGTAAAAGATCTTGTGGTGTGTTCTGCCGAATGTTCAGCAGTTCATCCCTGGTGAAACTGATAGTGTTTGTTAAACAAAAAACAGGAAAAACGAACAAAAACAGTACAAACACTGGAGAGCCAAGCACTGAAGCAGCCATGCGCGGCGCCATCGAGTACAATACAAAACAATATAAAACAATCATGTCTCTTAAATCGCTTGATTTGATTACTTTTACATCATTTTTATGACATTTTGAATTGACGAGAAAACAGAAAACTTTGAAAGTTTCATTAAAAATATATTCATTCTTGTTTCGAAGATGAACTAAAGTCTTGTGAGTTTGGAAGAAATTTTCATTTTTGAGTGAACTATCTCTTTAAGAGACACATGGTGTTGAATACAGTCCTTTGATTCTTATATGGAAACAGTTGGAATACTGCACAGCATCATTATCTGTGATGATTCAAATGCAGTTTTTAGTGATAAAGAGGACACAATATTTTCTTTCTGAACTTCTCAGGTGTACCAGATCTTAATGAAGTGTGCACCAGATGAGAGACGACACACAGACTTCTCTCGACTACACGAAAAGCTCAGGCACATGTGATTCTGTGTATCAGCTGAAGGAGATGATTCCTTTGTTTAAATGTGTTTAACCGCCCAAGCATTGGTTCAGGCACATCATGAATCTTGACATTATCATCATGAAATATGGACACGGGTATGTCAATACAGTCAACAGCTATATAATAAGTGAAAGCACTGTTGTTAAGAAATGTGTGGAGATTACTGTCACAATGTCACACTTTACTGGAACGTTTGAGAAAATCATGCGGTAATAGATTAACATTTCAGCCTTCTCTTTACTGAAGTGAGGCAGTCAGAGAATTCTTATGGCTGGATGTCTGTCTTACTGACAGATGGGTAAGCTCACTCAGTTACTATACAGTATTGTTCAAAATAATAGCAGTACAATGTGACTAACCAGAATAATCAAGGTTTTTCGTATATTTTTTTATTGCTACGTGGCAAACAAGTTACCAGTAGGTTCAGTAGATTCTCAGAAAACAAATGAGACCCAGCATTCATGATATGCACGCTCTTAAGGCTGTGCAATTGGGCAATTAGTTGAATTAGTTGAAAGGGGTGTGTTCAAAAAAATAGCAGTGTGGCATTCAATCACTGAGGTCATCAATTTTGTGAAGAAACAGGTGTGAATCAGGTGGCCCCTATTTAAGGATGAAGCCAACACTTGTTGAACATGCATTTGAAAGCTGAGGAAAATGGGTCGTTCAAGACATTGTTCAGAAGAACAGCGTACTTTGATTAAAAAGTTGATTAGAGAGGGGAAAACCTATAAAGAGGTGCAAAAAATGATAGGCTGTTCAGCTAAAATGATCTCCAATGCCTTAAAATGGAGAGCAAAACCAGAGAGACGTGGAAGAAAACGGAAGACAACCATCAAAATGGATAGAAGAACAACCAGAATGGCAAAGGCTCAGCCAATGTTCACCTCCAGGATGATCAAAGACAGTCTGGAGTTACCTGTAAGTACTGTGACAGTTAGAAGACGTCTGTGTGAAGCTAATCTATTTTCAAGAATCCCCCGCAAAGTCCCTCTGTTAAAAAAAAGGCATGTGCAGAAGAGGTTACAATTTGCCAAAGAACACATCAACTGGCCTAAAGAGAAATGGAGGAACATTTTGTGGACTGATGAGAGTAAAATTGTTCTTTTTGGGTCCAAGGGCCACAGGCAGTTTGTGAGACGACCCCCAAACTCTGAATTCAAGCCACAGTACACAGTGAAGACAGTGAAGCATGGAGGTGCAAGCATCATGATATGGGCATGTTTCTCCTACTATGGTGTTGGGCCTATTTATCGCATACCAGGGATCATGGATCAGTTTGCATATGTTAAAATACTTGAAGAGGTCATGTTGCCCTATGCTGAAGAGGACATGCCCTTGAAATGGTTGTTTCAACAAGACAATGACCCAAAACACACTAGTAAACGGGCAAAGTCTTGGTTCCAAACCAACAAAATTAATGTTATGGAGTGGCCAGCCCAATCTCCAGACCTTAATCCAATTGAGAACTTGTGGGGTGATATCAAAAATGCTGTTTCTGAAGCAAAACCAAGAAATGTGAATGAATTGTGGAATGTTGTTAAAGAATCATGGAGTGGAATAACAGCTGAGAGGTGCCACAAGTTGGTTGACTCCATGCCACACAGATGTCAAGCAGTTTTAAAAAACTGTGGTCATACAACTAAATATTAGTTTAGTGATTCACAGGATTGCTAAATCCCAGAAAAAAAAAATGTTTGTACAAAATAGTTTTGAGTTTGTACAGTCAAAGGTAGACACTGCTATTTTTTTGAACACACCCCTTTCAACTAATTGCCCAATTGCACAGCCTTAAGAGCGTGCATATCATGAATGCTGGGTCTTGTTTGTTTTCTGACAATCTACTGAACCTACTGGTAACTTGTTTGCCACGTAGCAATAAAACATATACTAAAAACCTTGATTATTCTGGTTAGTCACATTGTACTGCTATTATTTTGAACAATACTGTAAGTCTTTTGCATTCAGCCAGATTTGATGCATCCTGGACACACCAGTTTACAACCAACATCCCTGACCGCAAACAAAAATAAATAGCACTCTCCTGCTGTGCCTACTGAAGGCCTTCTGTGAGACACTGGAAGGGACCAAATGTTGCCTTCAGAGAGACTTAATGGATGAAGAGAGAGAGACTGAGCCCCTGAGAAATGTCCTGCTGCACAAAGAACTCCTAATGAGCCAGCCGGCGAGAACAAAGAAGTAATGTCACAACACAAAAAAAAAATAAAAAAATAAAAAAAAAATAAACAGGACAACAAGGTGGATTTCTGGTCTTCTTGCTGAAACTATTGACTCCAAATTGATTCTTATGCTCAGGGAAATGAAGTCTAACTGGAATAAATGCTGCACAAAATGCAGCCTCTACCAGCAATGCTACCTGCTTTTCAGTAACACTGAAGTGTCATGCCCATATCAATTTTTTAATTTCAATTTGTTTTATAGTTGTATTTTCAAAATTTTTAATGCAACATTGAGAATTTTTTTTTTATCTTTTAACCTTGTAAAGCCTGACATACGAACTAAATATTCATTTTTTAAATGTATCTTTTCTTATTTAACAGTTTTTTCAACCTAAAAAAAAATGCATATGTCTTTTTTGTTGATTATCACATCTGATACATCAAGCTTTTATGGCCTTTGTTTAATGATCAAATCTCTATAATGCAATCAGTGCAATACAATGATAACTGAGCCGATGTATTATATTTGATAGTCACATTTCAACATTATTTTTCTAAATGATGTATGGATAAGTTGCTTCAGTCCAGTAAGTGTTCATCTTGAAATATTACTAACACTATAAATGCTATTCTTAGATTTACTTATTTATAAAAACCTGTAAAGATTTCACAACGAAAAGAGCTGAAGGTGGACATTTTTCACAATTAATCTAAAAAAGTGTAAATCATTAACCAGGCAATAGAAGTCATGTTCAGTAGAAGATTGTGTACAGCAGGATTTTATAAAGGGTTTGATCATTTTGATAAGTTAGAGGCCTTTGCATGATTGCATGAATATTAGGTGAAATCCTCCCTCATGTCATGCCATGAATACTTCATGACGGTACCACTGGACTAACATAACACATATGTTTCAACTTTTCCCTGTTTAAATCCATATAGAGCATGTATAGAACCCAAGCGGAAGTGAACAGAGAGCCTAGAGACTTTGAACAGCACATGAATAAAAAGAAGTGGAGAGATATGATCTCAGGAGACCACATAAAAAGTCATCATATGTGTCCACCATATAATTGATTAAATTTCCACTTACTCCCTTTGAAATGAATTCTAGTTGAGTGTTATTATTTATATAACCATCCCATAATTTTACTGAGGAACAGGCCGGTCTTGGGAACATTTTGTCTTATGAAACTGCTTGTATCTGTCTTTAGTTCTGAATTGGGGTTCATGAGGAGTCATGGAGCGTACTGGTGCGAATCAGTCCAGAAAAGCAGAGTTCTGAAGGACCATTCCAAGAACCCCATCAAAGAAATTAAAAGAATAAACACCAAATACAGGGCAATTACTTCAAATCTGCTGTTTGGTCTTAGTCCGTAATAAGAAAAGAATAGCAGTTTTGTTTATTTTGAATGAATCAAACCAACTGGTGCCAGGAAATGATTTGGAGCACACACACACTTTTTAATGAGTTAACTGAAAGATGTTGCTTAAATGGTTTAATGATGTGTGTGAGTGCATGTGTGATTCTATCAGGTGGTTTTATATAGATTTTATAGCACATCTGAGTCCAACTCACACTTGGACTATAGCAGCCAAAGTAGTAACATCACTCACTCTCTGATACAATTTTGCATTTGTTACCCAGATTTTTGACTTCTGTTTTGGATTACTCTCATTTAGGTATCGGCTTTGTGATTTGGATTGCAGAATAAATTGATACAGTTGTATGATACAGTCTGCTAAACGATTAAATGTAAATGTAAATGTATGATTCATCCGGAGACATGATCATAAACAGGTCATCGAGCCAAAAATGGTTAAACTTCTTGGGAAAAGAGAATACAAAATACTTCCACATATTACTTATCTGAATGTTTTATTCATGCATGTAACGTATGTGGCAGAGATTTTTTCAATCACATATTTGATAACTGAGTCAACTGGTTCTGCACAAATCTCAGTTTCTGAAATCTGTTATAAATAATTAGTCATTTGTATAATGAGCCCTGTATGGTGATCTGAAATGTCTTGATTAAAATGATATTACTTTATTAAAATCCAATATAATAATTCTCTCAGCTTGATTAATAACACACCAAATGGCGCAACGTTCACAATAATAAACCTTCTGTCTGTGTAAAGTTCAAGGAAAATGTAAACTCTTTGTAGAGTTTCCTGAAGGGTAGAATGAGTAGGTCCAAAACTTGAAAAAGCCTTTGTTTTAGAGATTTAATGTTAACATGTCTTGAAGTGTTTAGTGATTTCTGGCCACTGTAGCTGAGTGGAAAGCAAACACGCTGTCATCTGCAATCAGCGGATGACAAATAACTCAGCCTGCTAAAGTCATACATGTGAATATGGGCCAGTCAGCAATTCCACTTATCCCTGAGGATAAAGCTATCAGATTTGATCTCCCGGACACTATTAGACTCAGTTACTCCACTACTTTACACTCTTCATGCTCTCCATTTATCATCAGAATATCAGTAGTGAAATCCAACACAATGGCTACATGATGTTTCATTTGGGATGTTTTTCCAGAAAGTTCAGGGCCTGATAAACATTGCTAAATACATACTAGCTCTGGGTCGAGTTTTGGTTTTGTGATATGAGCGAAGGCGACTCGGTGGGATCATGGGGTCACCTCTGTTGTGTGGCTCCAAAATTAGCAACAGCTAAAATCTGGATTTGTTTAAGTTTTGCCATCAGTGTTGCTTTAAAATTAAGCAGGCAATTTTCGAATGTAATTCTGGTTAGTCACGGAACAAATAAAGGCAAGTGAATCAGTACAAAACAGTCTCGCTGTTCCATGTGGCGGTAACATCTAAGATGTCTTGATTTCTAGTTTATCCTCATTTCAGTTGTTTTAGAACAGCAAGTCTGAACAAATTTCCAAAAAATCTGTGCGTCACAGAAAAAACCCTTAGTTTGGTAAACCAAAATTGCTTTGTGAAGAATTAATACAGAGAAATTGCACACTGATTAGCAACAAGCAAATGTGGTAATATTTTGCCTATGTTCAGGACTCAAAACTGCAAGAAAGGGAAAAAAATCTAAAAAGGAAAGTAATTTTTACTGATCACTGCATGGGTTGACTCAGGGATCCATGGGAAATATATTATGACGCATACACCAAACTGTGATATTGTCGACATCTTTATGTTAACACCATATGCTGCGCATTTAGCCCTGGTAGAAGGCTGGAATATGGCACCAGGGGCTCCCAAAGTAAATAAATAAATAAATCCTGTTAGGAAGAGATAATGTATTTTGGGGAACTATTCCAGTGAACAGCCTCTTCAGTGTCAGTCTGCTTAATCTGAGTGGGAATGAAGATCACACCATCATGCAATGTAAAAGGAA